>NC_056725.1:1390063313-1390093313 GCF_019279795.1 Protopterus annectens
ATTAATAACCGTCTGTACCTACATTGTCACTGTCAAATGTTGAATGTATATTTTGTTTTTTGGAGCTTTTCTCCCCAGGACTCCATTGAAAACGGGTTCTTTACGGCCCAATGGACTATCCTGGTAAACCAACTGCAATAAATAAATAAATAAAATAAATAATTGCTAGGATTCTTCATCTGTAAAAATCTCTGTAATATTTTAATTTGTGGAGCTCTTCTCCCCAGGCCTCCAATGAAAATGGACCTGCGTCCAGTCGGACATTCCACACACACACAAACACACACACACACAAACACACACACAAACACACACACACACACAAACACACACACAAACACACACAAACACACACACAAACACACACAAACACACACACAAACACACACACAAACACACACACAAACACACACACAAACACACACACAAACACACACACAAACACACACACAAACACACAAACACACACACAAACACACACAAACACACACACAAACACACACACAAACACACACAAACACACACACAAACACACACACAAACACACACACAAACACACACAAACACACACACAAACACACACACAAACACACAAACAAACACACAGGATGTAAAAATAAATTACCATAACTACGAGTTGCAGAACAGCGAGACAGGAATGACGAAAGTTTACATTCACAATTGTCATACGTTTCGCTACAAAAGGAGTCAGCTGGCCAATGTAGTGACTTTCCCTTTTCTCCACTGTACTGCGATGTCAGAGTTCATATATTTAGTTTGGGGGGAGGGGGCAAAGCCCCCCACTTGGGCGTGTTTTATTTTTTTTATTTGCTTCCATTTGTTTTTTTAAGTTTCGTTGGCAGACTGCTTACTTACCAGGGGAATATTTACAACAATCTGGATTCGTGAATATAAGCTTTGTTTCCATATTGCGGTTTTGAAACTCGACGTTATGGTAATTCGTATTTGGACACAGATCCATATATAATAATTACAAATTATTGATAAATTCAACTAGAAAACTAACTAATGAAGCAGTCATGCATATTATGCAGTATTCTGGTGTATTTATCTTTAAAACGAACCAAGCAGAAAACAAGCTTTTTTTTGTCTCTCATCATGTTATGGCCTCTAATGTTAAAATGTTTTTGTCGTGTCTTGAATTTAAGTTTTTATCATACTAAACAGGATGGTAATGAAGCAAATAATGTTAGTTTAAGAAATCACCACCCTATCATCCAACAGCGAGAATAAACTAACAGGGGGTACTTCGTGAATTGCATGCAAGTCAATACCTGTAATGAAACCTTTTGATGTATACAAAATACTGGCAAAATGAAAACTTAGCACTTCAAAGCAGAATTAAGAAATACAGCAAAACAAAGTTCTGCGCCCCCAAAAACAAACTGTATGAAGATTGTATAACCTAATGTACAGAATACATCGCTTCTTGTTGTTAAGATCCTATTTTTGAAGCAAAAAAAAAAAATATATATATATACGTATATATATATATATATATATATATATATATATATATATATATATATATATATATATATATATATATATATATATATATATATATATATACACACACACATATATATATATATATATATATATATACATATATATATATATATATATATATATATATATACACACACACACACATATATATATATATATATATATATATATATATATATACACACACACACATATATATATATATATATATATATATATATATATATATATATATAGATATATATATAGATATATATATATAGATATAGATATCAGAAAGTTTTAAGATGGAAAAAAAATTCCTACGGGAATATGCGAAAAAAAAAACTGGACACAAACATAAAAGCCTAAAAGTCTTCACAACAGTTTATGCAATTTTTTTTTCAAGTGGAAATTCCCACTATTTACACAACTGTTATATGTACATTCATATCCCACAACACTACTTCCTCATCCAATGCAAGCTCAACTGCGAGAATGCCACATCAACTGGATCACAATTTAAAGGTTCTGCACTACAGAACTGCAACCCTTATTTACTTTTTTTTTTGGGGGGGGGGGGCTGCTAAATCATGAGTATAGTAATGCAGACTTAAGTGCCATTTCAACAGCATTATCTTTCAGAAAGCTCTACATATGGTTTCTTTAAAGTTAACACAAGTAGATAACAAACTCAGTCCACAGTATTCCAGATACTTACGGTACAACATCAGGATGAAGATCAATCAATTTACTCATTGCAACACAAAGTCTTTCATGTAAATCATGACTAATCTGTCCATTGGCCTTAATTGTCTCTACATTTCTTTCTAGTAAATCCAATAGCAATGTCCGGAGATGGCGTCCAATGTGCAAAGTGCACTCTTTGTCCAACAGCAACTGTGCAAAAGTACCAAGAATACATTGACGATCCTCCAAAGTCCACACCTGCAACAACAAAACAAAAATATTCAGATTTTTAATCAAAACTTATGTTTAATCATCCAATGGCTCAAGAATAAAAGATTTTAAAACACTCTGTAGCATTAACTTCCAGGGCAATATTACATTACTGCCCTTAAGACTGAAGCTAAGAACCTAAGACAAGTTGGGAAGAAGGGCAACCCAAATATAATTCCTCACCATCTTCCAGACCCCTCAACAAAACGTTGTACAATAGCCAGGTTATCAACAGCAGCATGAGAACTGCAAATGTGAAATAAGACTTATCAAAAACTGTGGAAGAGCACATTCCCCAAAAAACAAAACAAACCTAAAAACACTAGGTGCAGCCACGCGGACATACGTCTCACAGGCACGTATCAGCCTAACAGATGGGTCCCCACCTAGCGGAAAGTGGGACTACCATTTACTGGAATCCTGGCTTTGCACTACCATAACAGTCTTAGGTGTGCAGCAAAAATAAAGACAAAAGTACTCAAAAAAAACAATTCCAAATTACAGTAACAAGAGCACAAAAGTGCCAACCACACAACAAACATAAAAAGCACTGTAAAGGCACTAAAGCAGACAAAAGGAAATTCAGTCGACGGAAATCCAGTTGATGGAAATCAAACATTATACACTTAGAAATACAACCACATCACTAAAATCCCTCCTTATAAATGGAATCAATTAAAACAATAAATCACATGACCATGTAACAATTAAATCCGAAAATTAAAAGACAAATACATTATAAATTAAACCTATGACGTTAAAATCACTTTACCTACTATTCCAACTGTAAGGACATAATAAACTTTATTATATAAAGCCTATTGCTAGACACAGTGAGAAAAATAAACTGTGTGCATGATACACACTTCCATTGTTTCATAAGTCTTTATACACAATACTACCCTCTAATGGCGAAGATAAAGAACACCATAAAATAGCTTGAACAAAAACCTAAAAACATTACAATATAATGTCAATCATACAGTATAAATTTCTGAAATATGCTTTACTGGATCAAATGAAGACAATAATATAAACCAAATCATAACTTGGGTGCTCTAATTTTCAGTAAGGTTGCTATGGAAATACCATCATTCAATCCGGGAAACACATTAGCCTGTAAATATATTTGCCAGCACGTTTCCCAGTATTCAATTTTCTCCTCCCATAGCCCCCCCACTACTATTCCTTGATATGCTTTCCAATACAAAAAATTGAACTTGAAATTTGTTCAGTACAAACAATGTTTAAACAATACATGATTATAAATTACAAGTCGTGATGTTGCAACAGTGCTCATAAAATTCTCCTTTTCAAAGTTTTCCGTTTTGCACACACAAAATGCTTTGCATGCTACGTAAGTAGCCAAATATACAAGACCTTCACTCTCACAATTGTTACATTCTTTGGCTGGATTGTATTAAATTTATCTTTACTTGAAACATAAACAAAACTAGTATTGCTCACATGGGCAGTGAGCACACCTCCCACATTTAAATGTGCCAAGTTTCTTGTTAGATTTAGCTCAATTACATTTATTCTTAAATTTCTAAAATGTTTTTGACATACAAACTTTTCATAAATAAATTGAATAGGGCCACAAAATAAATTGTCTACATCAGTAAATTTTCTGAAAAATTTCCCAGTACATATAAATCCTGGTATTGTTGGAGGTATCGATATTATAACTGGTGATGAAAGCTCCCGGATATTTAGAACTATTTTCATCCTGAAGTCCATTCAAAGTTTACCTGTTCTTAGAATACAAATCTACACCCCTTTTGCTCAGTAAAGGAAAATATTTAGCCCAGCTGTCTCTTTTGACTTCAATGACTTCATGACATAAACCATCAGGATATTTCCTTTCACAAAACATGTTTTTCATTAAATTCACATTCTCTCAAAAAATCATTCTCTTCCGAGGTCATCCTGGAAGCCCTGATGAATTGCCCCTTCACAATGCTACATTTATGTTTATAGGAGTGGGCACTCGTATAGTGTAGGTAAGAATTAGAAAAGGTGGATTTTATATATACAGTGGACTTGAAACTTTTCACCATCTATAATGTGTAGACTAACATCTAAATAATTTTAAATCCATCAGAATTGCAAATAAACTGTAAACATTCTGTAGTGTGCCCTAAATAACCAATAAATTCCCCCAACTTCTGTTCTGCATTTATCCAAAATATACCAATGTCACTCAAGAATCTTTTGTAATAATTCCAACCACCCACAAAGGGGGAGCAAAACTGAGGCTGGTTTACATATGTTGCTGGAGAACCTGATCGACTTAGAATATATATATTTTTTGAAAACAAATCCTTCTTTGGAATTCCCAAGGATCATAAAAATGTTTTGGATCCCCCTAGGAGACCAACAGTGGCAGCTAATGGATCTAAAACTCACTATCATTGTATATTGATAAACAAAAAACAGACTAGAAATAACGGTTAGAGGTTTTTTGAAAGACTCCTGGGATTTCCTACAGGAGGTGGAAAATAGCTTATACACAGAAAACATGATTTTTGTCACTACAGGTATTAGGGACATCTCTAAATTGGTTTGGGGAAACTATGGGGGATAGTGGCATTTTTAGTTTTAAAGAATTTAGAATCCTTTTGGAACTCATGGAAATGGTCTTATACAATAATTTTAATGCGTTTGAAGGAGAATTCTATGGACAAATTAGTGGGGTTACAATGGGCTCAAACTGCACTCCGAGTTATGCCATTATCCTACAGATCTGGGAAAGGAAATGTGTGGAATTCCTCCTTCGTGGATTCTTGGAATTACAAAAGATTCTTGGACAACATTTGCATATTTTGGATCAATACAGAACAGAAATTGGGGAAATGTATTTATTATATTAGGGCACACTACAGAATTTTTACAGTTTACAATTCTTAAAGATTTAAAATAAATTTGGAAGTTAGTCTACACATTGTAGATGGTGAAAGAAGGTTCAAATTAATTGTATATATAAAATCCACCATTTCTAATTCTTACCTACACTACACTAGTGCCCACCCCTATAAACAGGAATCCAGCACTGTGAAGGGGCAATTCATCAAGGCTTCCAGGATGACCTCAGAAGAGAAATATTTGAGAGAATGTGAATTAATAAAAAATACATGTTTTATGAAAGGAAATATCCTCCTGGTTTATTGCATGAAGTCAATGAGAAAGTCAAGAGATAAGTGGACTAATATCCAACAATACCAGGATTATCCATACATATTGGGAACTTTCCAGAAAATGTACTGGATTTGGACAATTTAGTGGCCCTATTCAATTTATTTATAAAAGTTTGAATGTCAAGAATATTTTAAAAATTAAGAACAAATGTAAACAGAGCTTCATCTACCAAGAAACTTGGCACATTTAAATGTGGGAGGTATGCTCAATGCCCACATGTGAGCAAGGTTCCCTATTAGATGAA
This sequence comes from Protopterus annectens, assembly GCF_019279795.1. NCBI lineage: Eukaryota > Metazoa > Chordata > Ceratodontiformes > Protopteridae > Protopterus > Protopterus annectens. Next base: position 1,390,069,228 of record NC_056725.1, read on the forward strand.
CGAATGCTTAAAATTTTGAGTAGGACACGCTCGACAGCTTTTAAGCCAACGTTCATCTAAGCGAAACCACAGAATGTCGAAACAAGGAGTTTTGAAAAGTTATAGTTGGCCAGCCATCAGGAAGCAAACATCAGAATGTTCACCCTGTCTAGCCATTCTTACAGTCCTCCACTGGGGTGCGGTCTCATCGTTCACCCTGTGTAATGTTATGACAGCCCTCCACTGTGGTGCTATCTTGAAGTTGGTATTTAAGTAGGGGGGGGTGGGCACAGCCCCCCCCACTTCATTTCATTTTTTTGGGGAGGAGGTTTTAATTATGTACAGTACATTTTAGCAGCAAGCCGTTCACCCTGTCTGTTCTCACAGACCTCCACTGTGTTGCAGTCTCGTCGTTCACCCTGTGTAATGTTATGACAGCTATCCACTGTTTTGCGATCTTGGAGTAGGTAATATCTAAGTAGGGGGTGTGGTGGGCACAGCCCCCCACGTTTGGGGGTGTGTGGGGCAAAGCCCCCACTTCAGTTTTTTTTTTGTGGGGGGGTTTAATGGTGTACAGTACATTTTAGCAGTCAGCCGTTGGCTTCCTGATGGCTGGCCAACTATAAAACTTTTCAGAACTCTGTTTCGACATTCTGGGATTTAGCTTAGATGAACGTTTGCTTAAAAGCTGTCGAGCATGTCATACTCTACATTTTAAGTGTTCGTTTATCCAATATAGACCCTGTGAGCAATACTAGTTGCACTTATGTTTCAAGTAGGAATAGATTAATACAATCCAAAGAATATGACAACTGTGAGAGTAAAGGTCTTGTATTTGGCTATTTTCATAGCATGCAATGCGTTTTATGTGGGCAAAATGGAAAAAACTTTGAAAAGGAGATTTTATGCTGTAGAGAGACAGATATACCTACTACCAGCTGTGATATTGAGAAAAAAATAAGTGTTTATTCTCATTTTTTGTCTGCATTTTGATTTAATATCTGTCATCTGTACAACTATACTTCTTGTGTTATATCTGTACATCTCTCAGTGTAGACTCCGCTGTAGTGAAATCCTTTGTCTGGAGGCCTTGTCTGTTTTCTTGGTGGCAGTAAGTTTCAGAACTAGTTTCATCTGGCCAAAGTATTCCTACATCTGTACTGTCTGGTTTCTGTCCTGTGTTTTAAATCAGATATACCGGTTGCTCAGGGTGCTGCAGAGAGCTTGACCTACTGCCAGCTGTGATATTGAGAAAAGATGGGTTTATTCTCTGCATTTTGATTCAATACCTCTGTAGTCTGTACAACTGTACTTATTCTTCTTCCTGTTTGTCTCCACCCACCGTCCCTGTTCTTGTTTTGGTGTTAGTGTTGGTGGCTCTGGAAATGCCCGCCACTCCTGTAAGTCTGTATTTGAACACTCCTCCTGAGTCCATCTTGTTTGTTCACTTAACCGAATACAGTGAAATCATATTCTGAGTCTAGTGTTCACTCTACATAATACAGAGAGAAGATTTGAGAAGGCCAACCCACTTTAGGTTCTTCCTCCCTCTCTCCTTGCACTTTACCAACAAAAAAAAAAATTCATCTGCTTTTACTGTATTTTGCGTTTCCTCCTACTTTATTTTGATTTTGCCTCTTCTTAAAAGTACTCAATTTTATTCTGCTGCACTTATTGCTGCTTGGTAATAGCCTGATTTTAACTGTTGTCTTTTGGTTTAAGCACTTGAGCTTCATACCAGTTTTACATTAAGACGGTTTGTGGTCTGCACTGTTGTGGCAGGACAGGTAGCTTGCATCCTTCTAAGCTGGGAATTGCTGATTTAAAGCTCAGTCTCCGCTATTCTAAAAGTGCATTCGTTCTGGTTTAAGCACTTGGGCTTCAGGCCAGTTATTCTACATTAAGAAGGTTTGTGGTCTGCACTCTTGTGGGAGGAGAGGCTGGATTCTGCCCTTCTGAGCTGGGAATTTCTGGTCACAGGCTTATTGCGCCTGCTTACTCGAACGATTTCTTTCTGAAATTGGTGTGCCTTGTTGCTGTAGCACAGGACCAGATTCAGGCCTGCTGAATCTAGCTTTGTTTGTATAACTTGAGCACTGATCCAAGCCATCTTTTTTGGAGAAGGTTCCCTGCACCCTAGTAGCAGGAGTGTGCAGTTAGAACTTGTCTGATTGAAGACTGCTGGAACAGGGTTTAGTTTTGAGTTTTTTTCTGGTTAATTGGATAACTTGTTTAAAATCAGATTGTTCATTTTCTATGGTTTTATATAATATATATATATATATATATATATATATATATAAATTGCACTTTATTCATCTGCATTTACTGTATTTGTGTTTCTTCCTACTTTATTACTATGGGCATTGACAACAACTCTGAACTGAGATGTATAAACAATAAGCATATTTTTATACACATTTAAAGTGTTTTTTTGATTGTATCTGCTTTATTTTCTGAAAAGCAAATATATACTGGTTTCCCCGACTAGTATAGTCCAGTTTTCAGGTTGGTGCTAAATTCAGGCCTGTGTTACAAATCTGTTTGCCCATACCTTACTTTGATAGAAGTAAGTTTCTCTGTTCACCTGTGAGAGGGGAGCTTTGAGCAGCCTGTCCTTGGTGGAGTGGTTTCAGCCCAGAAAGTAGTAGTTTATTGGCCATTTTGGGCTAATTTCTCTTTCATTTCCCTGTTCTATAAACCGCATTTGCCCAGTTTTGTGCACTGGGTAGCTACGGTATAAATATTCTCAGCTCCACCAAGTCTCCTCATCAATTCTTCCCTTGGAACTAGGCAAACTTTCAACTTAAGTGCTCAAGCCATTCATTTCTTAGCCCGGCACTTGCTCAAAACTCATAGTAAGCACTTATAAACCCTAGCACTACAGAAGGACAAGGCTCTCTATTCAACCTTACCAGACATTCAGTAAAACAGTTTACTGTACCTATACAGGCATGTCCAAAGGGCAGTTTAAGGTGTACTCTCCAGTCCAACTGGTGAATCTGGGCATTTTGAGGCAATGTTACAACTGCCTCATGTACACAAAAAACCCTCTCCTCCTACCACCAAACACTAATACATGCGAGAGATGCAATTATACAGCCAAACTGGAGGCTAAGCCCTCAATCCAAGACTGGATCAGACAGTCAAGAGAAGGACAATACTGGCATCACAACACCAGTCTTACACAAACCCATTAAACCAGCACCAGCAAAACACACAAAAACATACTCAGAGGCTCTAAATAAAAATCTGCAAAAGCAACAGAGTCCTCCAAAGCAGATATCCAAGCAACCTCCACCCTCCCCAAACACAAACCATAAAACACATACTTCACAAAACCAGTGTGTCACGCAATCGCAGCCCTCAAGGCAAAAACAACATAACCAACATACTAGTAATAGTTGACTAGTCAAGCACACTGATGTCCCTCTCACTAGGCTGAATAAGGAGAAGGTTACTGTTAGCTGCCTATTGGGTGCCAGGATCCACCACATAAACACAAGCACTCGGGTCACTCCAGAACAAGTACAAATATGACTGTCATTGTCCATGTTGGTGTGAATGACCCGAGCCGTACATACCTGGACTACATGAAAAGAGAGACATGGAAGAGCTCTCTGATCATGTAGCCAAGGCAGGTATGACCCAGAGTAGCATCCTGCCCTCACCAAGAATACCACCACTGTATAAAGAAAATGATCAATTTCAACACTTGGCTAAGTTTCTGGTGTTATTCAAAGGGGATCCAGGGTCTGTCTGCCTGGAATGACATGCTCGACAAGCCACGCTGCTTCGCTAGAGACTGCTTGCACCAGTCACCCTTAGGCTTTCAAATACTGGCCTAGGCTCTTGCCACCCCACAGTGCTTTTTGTTAGGCAAGGCTCAAAAGACAAACCCACTGCCGTAAATAGCACAAGTAACAAAAAATCTGAGGGTAATACTACTCAATGCCAGAAGTCTAAACCTCAAAATGCACGCACTCGAGGCACTAATCAGTATGGAGAAAACAGATATATATGCAGCAACAGAAGCCTGGTTTAAGGCTCTAGAGAGCACTCCAGCACTACTAGGCTACAACTCATACCAGACATTATGGCCACAGAACTCTGACCGAAATTCAAAAGGTGGGGAAGTATCCATATTCGTCAAGGATACCCACACCTCCAGGTTAGTGGCACAGCACGATGCTTCAGAGATTATCCACGAGCAGCTAACAGGCAAAACTGCAATTCAAACTGTAGCTTGCTACAGATCACCCACCAAGTCCCAGGACCCCATTCTGCATTTCTGGAAACAGTGGGTAACAAAGGTCCTACCAAACACCCCAATATTGGGCGATTTCAACTACTAGAATTTATAAACTCAAATGCCCTGGAACAACTGGTCAACACTACCACCACAGGTAACATATATTGGACCAGGTCATCAACAACATGGACGACTAGTGTTCCACACTTTAGGTCAACCCCTCGCTGGTTAGATCTGACCATAAACAAATAACTTTGGATATTCACATTCCGCCCCCACCCCCGGCCAAGGAAACTACCGTGAAAAACTTCTCAAAAGCAAGCTTCAAGTTACTTAAGATGGAGGTGGAAAGTTTCAAAGCTGCCCATGCTAAAGGGATAACTCTGTCCAAGCTGCAAAATCCTTTACTAATGCATTCTACGGGCACTTACAAGAATGCATGGATCGTGCTATCCCAAGCAAAACCAAGACTCACTCCTAAGAAAAAGAAACCAGTCTGGTCTACCCCTGCCATAAACAAGCTGTACAATTAAAGGAGGAAACTAGCACAGAAGAAAGTAAAATCCCAAGAAGGGAAGACATCCCTGATCAGTATCAGCAAAGAACTACAAACCCTCATAAAATCATCCAAAGGGAGCTTTGAAAAAAAAAAAACTTGCCAAGGACGCCAAAGATAACCACAAGGCATTCTTTAGCTATGCCAAGAATCTAAGTGGCAATGCTCAGATCTAGTGCAGAATGGCACAAAATACATTGAACCAAGCGATATTGCCAACATCCTGGCAGGCGGGTTCAGTGCAAACTTCACCATCCTCTTACCCCCAAAAGGGCCCATAACCATACCAGAAGAATGTACAGCCCCTGAAATCAGACACTCAGGTTAAAATAGCCCTCTCCAAAGCCAAACACACAGCATCAATGGGACCGGACGGTGTCCCAGGCTGCATCCTACATGAGCTCAAAGACAAACTAACCCCTCACCTAAACGCACTGTTCAAACTCAGCCTCTCCACAGGCTACATACCCATAGAGTGGTGCACAGCAATGGTTAATCTGCTCCACAAAGGTGGAGCCACAACAGACCCCGGGAACTATCGCCCTATAAGCCTGACTAACTTGGTCTGCAAGGTTATGGAATCCATCATCATCATGGAACTCATTAGCAGAGACATTAGGAACCTCCAAATACTGGACCCAACCCAGTTCGGCTTTGTTAAGGGCAGATCATGCCTCCTAAACCTGGTGGACCTCTGAGACAGTTACCAAGGCTATAAACGAGGGAAAGGTGGTACACAGCCTACCTAGACCTTGCAAAGGCCTTCAACACCATTCCTCATTCTGGTATTACAGACAAGCGCACCAGCCTGAACATAAACCTCTATGTCACAAGATGGGTTGCCAATTGGCTCACGGACAGAAACTACATGGTGAGAGTTGCAGCAGCTAGGTCAGACTCTAAACCGGTTACAAGTGGCATTCCCCAGGGCTCAGTCCTAGGACCCCTCCTGTTCGGCATATACTTCTCATAAGTACAGACACAGACATTCTCCAAAAGGGTCTCACTGAGATGGATACCTGGTATCAAAATCATGGCCTCAAGCTAAATGCCAAAAAGTGCATAGTTATTCCCTTTGGAAATAAAGTATCCACAAACTACCACATAGGTGGTAGTTCCTAAATACGGAAAACGTAATAAGGGATCTGGGGACCCAAGTAGATAGTAAGCTCTCCTTTGATAATCACATTGCCGAAGTGGTTAGAAAAATCCTTCTATGTGGCCCACCTAATCACAAAAGGGTTTATATCCAGATCAAGAGAAACCTTGACAAGGGGATGGTAAACGAAAGTTTACCATGGAGTTCACTTCAGTGGCTCTGCTGGACAGAGGCACAGGGAACTAATCTAAGGGGGTGGCGAAAGCCAACACATTCTGGCTAGGCTTATAAATGCCTTCGGGCAGATAGCCTAGTACCTACCTATGAACCTATTATAGCACCACGACTTATAAATTGTTTAAACAGTTTGTCCTGTACAAATTTCAAGGTCACTTTTTTTGTATTGGAGAGCATACCAAAAAAAAGCAGAGGGGGGCTATGGGAAGAGAAAACTGAATATTGGGAAAAGTACTGGCAAATAATTTACAGGCTAATGAGTTTCCCGGATTGAATGATAATATTTCCATAGCACCCTTACTGAAAATTACTGCAGCCAAGTTGTGATTTGGTTTATATTATTGTCATACTTATATGATCCAGTACAGCATATTGTAGAAATTTATGAGTATTTCATAATACTTTTAGGCTTTATTTTAAGCTATTATATGTTATTCCTAATCTTTGTCACTAGAGGGTAGTATTGTATATAAAAACATCTTACAAACTAATGGAAGTGTGCATCCTACATGCATAAAGTTTACTTTCCTAGTGTATTTAGTAATAGGTTTTATATAATCAAATTTATAGATTATGTCCTTCTTCGTGATTTTAATGTCATAGGTTTAATTTAGAATGTATTTGTCTTTGAATTTTAGGATTTAATTGTTACATGTGATTTATTGTTTAATTGAGTCTATTTATAAGGAGAGATTTTAGTGATGGGGTGTATTTCTAAAGGTGTACTAAAACGTTTGAGATTTCCATCGAATGGATTTCCTGCCTGCTTTGGTGCCTGTACAGTGCTCCAAGAGTTCAGCATCAACAGTTTAGATTTACAACTCAAATAACTAAACAGCATATAAAAACCATGCCTATAGGAGGACTACCAAGATGGCTGCACACTCATCAGCATAACTTCAGCTCTCACAATGTATTACAGAAACAGGAGAAAATTAACGTCACTGAAATTTTTTTCTGATAAAACTCAATTGCTGGATAATACACTGCCAAGATGCTAGCAAAGAAGAAATTTGGAAAACAGAAAAGAAAAATCAACCAGAAAAGGTGAACAGAAAATACTGTCCGAGAAGGATTCTGCAGCTGTTCAGCTAAAAGCAATTTAAAACTTCAGCTTTGATTTGAGAAATGGATTCCAGAATTTTAATCACCCCTGAATACATTTGACTTACTTTTCAACTAAATTATATTAAACAGAGGGAATATCAATTCAAACAACAAAAGCCTAATGAAAAATAAAACGTTTTAACTAGCCAGATGAACTGATAGAAACTGCAAAAATCAGAGCATGACATGAAGAAAAAAAAAAAACGGCTGAATAAAGTTTCTTAACAGCTATTTAAAAACAGAGTTAAAAGATACAGCACACAAGCTGGAGATTTTCTGCTGTGCCAGAGAAATCAAAAGGAACAAAAAGTGTATTCATTTTATGAAAGCACAAATAAGCTTCTGGACTGGTGCTCTACAGCAGAATTTGTTAACTGAAAGGATAAATGACTGTACGCTCCAAACCTGACCATAAGAAAGCAGCCAAGACCAATAATAGTAATGATGCAATCACCCCAGAAGAGTTGATTCAGACAAATGTGGCAGAAGGGCAACATATTAAAAACTGGAGACAGCAGAGTTTTTGTAGAAAATGATTAATCACTATACACCATAAATTAGAGAAGCAAATTTATCTCCACAATCAGGGAATATAAAAAGAGACAGACGCGAGACTCAAGCTGCTGTAACCAGTTGTCTTAAACGTGTTTTTTTTCAGGAGGATCAAAGTCATTTTGACGCAGAACAGGCTAAAATAAAAAGTTTAAAAAAAATCACCAGGAGTTGACTAAAAGAATCTGCAGTACCATGGACTTGAACCAAAAGTCTGGTGTTAGGAGATGAACAGGAAGACCAACAACACTAATGAATAAATGTAAGACTATAAAACATCTTATTATGCCTGTGGAATATGGTTTTGAAGAAAAAAGGGGCTGAAAAACACTGGACTTTTGTTGATTGTTAAACTTGTGGGTGACCTGTAAAGCACATACTGCACTTTATATCATTAAGGATTATATGAACACTAAAAATAGGGAAACTGCAAGTAGAACTATTTTTGTTCTTGGTAGTCTTTTGTTTAAAACATTTCATGATATAATGTTCAAATACTGTGATCTTGGGCTGCTGGGGTGAGGTGTAAAGTGCACAGATTATATGTAGAAATAAGATATTTCCTCTTATTTTACAAGGGTGAATGTCCAGATTACTACCTTTGGCTTAAGCTGTAAACAAGTGTTTTTGTAAGAATGCAAGCCTTAAAAGTATGATTAAAGCCATGAAATGCCAAGCTTCTTACAACTGCAAAGATATTAGCTTGTTTGTTTTCCACTGGAAAACGTTCAGTGGACTTGAGATGTCTCCTCCTGCTGATGGCAGCTGTGCACTCTCTTCAGTGTGAAATTTACAAAGACTCATTGCAGAGTACATTTCCATGGAGGCAAGCTGTCTGCATGTGCAAGCAGTAATCTTGAGAACAGAGTATTTGTTGTGAAGGGAAAGGCAAAATTTAAAAGGTACAATGGCAAACAGTTTGGTGAAAAAGTCGGAAATTATGGTAAGTGAACAAGAGATGACAAGCTCCCTAGCAGCCTTAAATTTAATGCAGTTAATAGAACATAGTGCAATTACATTTTATATAAAAAAAGACAACCAGTGCAGTTTCTTGGGGTCAAAAGCTTAATGTTTTCTGAAAGCAAACGGGATGGGGGTATTTTTGTTTGAGGGTTTTCACTAAAACAAAATGTTTTGAAAAATGACAGAACAACTGTACAAGAGATCAGTCTACCAAATGCATGCAACACAAGAGACAGAAATGCACATTCAAAAAAAAAAATGTCATGTATAACAGGTGGGAACAATAGCTTATGACAGCTATGCTGTCCATATTGTCCTGAATGCAAATGGCCTTACAGGTATAGATAATATAATTAAATACTCTTTCCTTTTTAAGAAATGCAGAGCGCAAATAATGCGCCACATTTGGAAAGAAATGAGCATGTGAATTGACAAGAGGATTTCAGAATGGATATTCATTCAGCAGAATATGAGGGACAGAGGAAAAGGGGAATAATTATACTAACTGACAGAGGGGCTCCAAAAGTAAGACAGGAGAAAACAAGTGACAAAGTGATACATTTGTGGTGTTAAGGCACTATTGGCATGGGAGGAGGATTACAATGGCATACATTTCTCTCTTCCCAAAAATGCAATTATGGAGTTTAAGAAAATTTTAGGAGAAATTATCAGCTTTCAGTGGGGATTATTACTTATAGGTGGAGACTGGAACTTGATTTGCAATAGTGAGGATATATCAGAGGACCTACAATTGACAATATAAACAAAACAGAATAGATTTTTGAACAAATTAAAACTATTTGTATGAGAGAAGAGATTCAGTAGTAGGACCAAAATTAAAATTATTATCCCCCAAGGTACAGAAACTGGACTAGACAAAAATTAGAAGTTATGTACCTACCATAACGTTCCATGTTAGTTGTCTTCATCTCGCCTTCTTCTTGCTGGATGGGGTTCGGAGCCGATCCTCGGCTCCGACTCGGCACTAGCTTTAGCTCAAGAACTCCTTTTACCAGCTCGAGGCAACCCTATAGCCCATGATGCAAGGCGGAACTACCTCAGATCTCGTTTGGCAGCTAACTAACCCTGCTAAAGACTTATCCTAATATAATTAGGAACCATGGTTCCTAAAAGAAGTCCTCATAACAATGCTCCAGAGGAAGCAATCTAATAGGAACTCTCCAAGATCTGTCCAGGCCAGGGGAAGGAGGGTGACGCAAGAAGAAGGCGAGATGAAGACAACTAACATGGAACGTTATGGTAGGTACATAACTTCTAAATGTTAAGTTGTCAATCTCGCCTTCATTCTTGCTGGATGGGACCGCCCCTAGCACCTGTATCCCGGTGGCTCAATGGAACAGACTCTTGAGAACAGTGGAACCAAAACTGGCCCTATCTCTGGAGGCCAAATCCAACTTGTAATGAGACACAAAAGTATGAGGCGTGGCCCAAGTAGCTGCTGCACAAATAGTGTCAATGGGAAGTCTATCCTGAAAGGCTACAGAAGTGGATAGACTCCTGGTCGAATGAGCTTTTGGCTTAGAAGATAGTTGTTTGCCCCTTAGAGAGTACACATAGGAAATGGTGGAAGTCAACCATCTAGATAAGGTCACTTTAGATACTGGAAGACCCAACCTGCTTCCTGCATAGGAGACAAACAATTGGTCTGATTTTCTAAGTTGTTTAGTCCTATGTAAGTAGTACCTGAGCTGACGATGAACATCCAAAAATGCAGCTTCTGTTCAGCTCTGTCAGAATAGTTAGGAAAGAAAACTGGTAGATCAATAGATTGGTTAATATTGGCTTGAGATACAACCTTGGGAAGAAAGGAAGGGTTAGTCCTGAGCGAAACCCTATCCTTATGAAACACCATATAAGGTGAACGAATACAGAGGGCCTGAATCTCAGAAACTCTTCTTGCAGAAGTAACAGCCAGCAAAATATAGTTTTCCATGTCAACAACTTTAAAGAACACGAGCAGACGGTTCGAAGGAGGTAGAATTAGGGATGCCAACATTAAGTTCAGATCCCATTGCGGAGGAGGATGTTTCACAGGCGGTTTTAGGAGAAAACTCCTCTCAAAAAGGCTTTGCATAACCTATGAGACATGATGTTATTGTCCTGCAAGCCAACATGAAATTTGGAAATAGCAGCCATTTGTACTTTGACTGTAGATGATGACGATCCTGAATGAAAAACCTCCGCCAGGAAATCCAAAACAGAATGTATAGGAGCGGTGAAGGGATCAATATTTCTGGCGTTTGCCCAAATAGAAAAACGTCGCCACTTGCTAGCATAAACCGTTCTAGTGGACGACTTTAAAGAAGACACTAAAATGTCTCTGAGTCAGAAATCATTGGTAGCCTGGCTAGGGAAGGAAGTGGAGCAACCAAGCAGTGAGGTTGAGAGAATGGAATGGCTCGGTGCTGCTGACCCGACTGGTGGATCAAAAGATCCGGAACTGGGTCCAGATGCCAGGGCTGCACCAGAAGGTGACGATGTAGAGACGGAAACCAAATTTGTCGAGGCCAATATGGAGCAATGAGGATCAATTTGGCTCTCAAAACAGTGGCTTTCTGAATGACTTGTGGAATCAATGGAAAAGGGAGGAAAAGCATAAAGAAGTCCCCGAGGCCAATCCTGGGTTAGAGAGTCTCTCAAGGGTTGGCCTGGAAGAGGAAACAGTGTGAAGTAATCTGGGCACTTGCTGTTTTGAGGGGTAGCGAAAAGATCGCAACAAGGGGTGCCCCACTTCAGAAAAATCTGATCCACTACAGACTGATTGAGAGACCACTCGTGAGGCATCAGAATAGATCTGCTTAGCCTGTCCGCCAATAGGTTGGACCTGCCGGGGATGTGCGTTGCTATCAGAAACCGCTGAGAAGAGATCGCCCATTGCCAAAGTCTGAGAGCTTCTCGACATAAGGGATAGGACCTGGTTCCGCCCTGTTTGTTGATGTACCAGACCACGGACATGTTGTCCGCCTGTACTGCAATAGTCCCTGTGGGAAGAAAGTCGCCGAGGGCTTGCAACGTTAAAAGCACTGCTCTCATCTCCAGGACATTTATGTGCAGGTGGTATTCTATGGGTTGCCACGTCCCGTGGACCATCCTGCCCTGATAATGCCCCCCCCACCCGATCAGAGAGGCATCCGTGGTGACTGTGGCAACTGGAGGAGGTGGTACAAATGGTCGGCCCTGCTGAAGAAGAGGAAGATACCCACCATCGTAGATGAGCCCTGCAAGACTGTCACTAAGATCTCGTGTCTCATGGGCAGATCGTGGTACGACCACTGCGTGAACAACATCCACTGCAGGAGACGCATGTGGAAGCGAGCTAGTGGAAGAAGAACAATGGCTGCAGCCATTAGGCCTAGAACCTTCAAGACAAACCTGGCTTTGACCTTGTTGCTTTGTAACAGAAGCTGAACAAATTTCTGGATGTCCAGAATCCTTTGATTTGTTAGTGTGGCTAACATTTTGACGGTATTTAACTCTGCCTATAAAGGTGATAGATTGGCAAGGCAGCAGAGAGGATTTTTCAAATTCACGAAATTCCTAGACTCTTGCAAAGCTGTAAGGTGTAATCTCTGGACCGAACAAGCTGATCCCTGGAGGTGGCGGAGAGGAGCCAGTCGTCCAAATAAGGAAACACTTGGAATCCTCGACGCCTCAGGTGAGCTGTGACCACCGCCATGCATTTGGTGAACACTCTGGGGGCTGAAGTGAGGCCAAAGGGCAGTGCTCTGAATTGGTAATGACTGGCTCCCAGCCGAAGCGGAGAAACCTTCTGGGGCGCCTGTGAAACTTTATGTGATAGTACGCATCCTGAAGGTCTATCGAGCACATCCAGTTGTCCTTGCCCAGAAAGGGCAGAATGGATTGCAGCGTGACCATCCGGAATCTTGCCTTTTGACCGACTTGTTTGGTCTGCTTAGGTCTAGTATTGGTCTCCAATCTCCCGTCCTTTGGGGACCAAAAGAATCTTGAGTAGAAGCCGGATCTTACTTGGTCTGCCGGCACTGTTTGGATGGCTCTTTTCCCAGGAGTTTTAAAACTTCCTGTTTTGCCAAATCCCTTTGACCGGGTGAGATGTCTGGAAGGGATTGTAGAGGTACGGGAAACCTTCAAGGGATTTTGTAACCCTCGGATATAATCGACTGTACCCACTTCTCTTGTGATAGGGATTGCCAGGCTACTGGGTACAGCGAAATTCTTCCCGCGACCCCCTCCAAGGGTGGAGAGTCGGGCAACACCTCAGGGATGCTGAAAGGGCTTCTCAGGAAGAGGCTCCCTGTTGCCCTGGTTCTGAGGACCCCCTGCCTCTAGGGCGGCGTTATTGTTACCCCTCTGCCTCTAGGGGTAAACTGACCACGTGTGTCCGTGTAGCTCCTTGGGCTTTACGGAACCACATCTTCCCCTTCTGACCCTTGGGATATGGTCTAGAAGGAGTGGAAAACTGGACTCCAACGGCAGAAAGAGTTTTACCGCCTTGTTCACATCTGGTCAAAGTATCCTTCACCTGAGGTCCGAACAAAGCCGAACCGCCAAAGGGGTGTTGGTGAAGGACGCCTTAAAGGGGTCCGCAAATTACACAGCCGCATCCAGGCTTGGCGCCTAAGAGCAACACCTGTGCTCATGCCCTGTTCGCTCCATCGGCTGCATAAGATATGAGCCGCATGGAGGAGTTAGATATCGAATTCAGGATAGCTAGCTGAGAGGCAATCTTTTCCTGAGCCCCAGCAGCTAAAGGATCCTGGACTACTTCCCCCAGTTCCTTGAGAATATCTCGTTGAAGCCTGGTGAAGTGACAAAGGTAATTCAGCTTAACGCATTGCAAAGGTCGCTGAAGAAAACATCCGCTTTCCATACCTGTCCATGGTCCTAGAATCCTTATTAGGAGGATGGACAGGTACTGAAGGATCCGCCAGTTCCTTCTTAGTGGCCGCCACCACCATAGCATCCACAGAGACACCTTTGGACAGGAACTGTTTGTCCAAGGGGCCGTGATGAATTTGGATGGTCTCCTGGGGACAGGTTCCACAGAATCTGGAGCCCACGCCTTCGAGCCACTACCTGCATGAGTGGGTCGAAGGCGGAGACACCCAGGAGGTGGAGGGTCGGGATCCAAAGCCTCCAGGTATACCGACTCATCCTCGGAGGGGTCAATGGAGGGCCACCCCTCTGTTTGAGGAGCTCAAGGATGTCTGAAAATGAGACATCCTCAGAGGGGACCGGGGAACCCTCCGACTCATCTAAGTCGGTATCAGATGTAGTAGACTCAGGGGAGTCTGTGTGTTTCCTCTTACACGCCCTCTTCCGAGGGGTTCACCTGCAGGGTCAGGAGAAACCTCGAAGAGGAGGAAATTCCCAGTGGGGAAACCTGGGCGATGGATCCCTGGGCCTGAGAGCAAGAGGCTGGCAAGAGGCTTCTGCAGGCACTGATGAGGGAGGAGCTAGAGGGATAGACCGCTGACCAGGCTCAGAGGCCAGGACACTCCTCATCACCTCAAAGGCTCCTCTCCCGGGAGACCTGAACACACCGCTCCAAGAAACAGGAATGGTCGGCTCCAAGGAGAGAGAAGGCTCGAGGCAGATGTCGGCGCCGAGCTTACCAAAGCCAAGCTCCGAGAGGGAGAGCGGGGTCGACAAGGGTCCGATGCCACTAGCCCCTCGAGCAGACAGTGGAAACCCGACGACCGGATCCCTCCAAGGAAAGTCTCAAGGAGGAGATCGGAGCCGAGATGACGGAGCCGAAGGTGTATCGGCTCCGCATCGAAACAGTCGCTGTCCCAAGAAGCTCCGGCCCGAACTCTGGTGTGGAGTCGGAGGAGGAATCTCAAGAATTGGGGCTGTAGCCGAAGTCTGTTGAGACGGGCTATGGAGCATTTGGGCCAGTGCCTGAGACTTCAACAGCCTGCTTACCACCCTCTCCAAATCGTGGTCAGACAGCCTGGAAGATCGGCTCCGATGGCTCCGCTCCGACAAAAGAGGAGACCCCCGAGCCGGGTGGATACTTAGTATCGCGGGGACCGGGATCTCTTGCGGGCCGGAGCCATCGGAGCCGAAGTCCCTTGAACCCAAGATGGAGCCGAGGACCTCTCGGCTCGGATGCTGGATAAAGTGTCGGCTCCAGCCGGAGCCGACAAGGCAACAGTAGTCAGGGTATCGGAGCCGCCGCACCGAACCCACTACTCTGGCAGAAGAAGCCTCGGTTCCAGCCTGAGTGGATATCGGATCCGTCGGTGCCGGTGCCTCCGAAGCAGGCTTAGACACCATAGCTTGAGCCTTCGGTGGCTTAAGAGGTTTTCCTGCCCCTTGCTTAGAGGAGAACCTTCAGGTTTCAACAAACCTCGGAGGATCAGTTTGTTCCTCCTTTCCTGCAGGACTCGCTGGCTAAAGGCATGACACAACGCACAGGAGTCCTGCAGGTGCAAAGGCCCCAGGCAATACACACAAGAAGTGTGACCGCCTGTCAGGGACATTTTCTGACAGCACTGGTCACACTTCTGAAGCCTGAGACCTTGCCTTCCTTAGACATCCTAAAAGGATATACACACACAGTCCCCACAAACACACAACTTAATCCCTACACAGACACACAGGAAGGGAATAACTTGGGGAACTAGGCCTGACTAAAACTTTCACTGAAAAACTATATTAAAAGTTTAAAAAGGAAGGGAATAGGGTGGGCTGTACTAAATACAGGCTAACCTGACACTGAAGGGAAATTAAACCCCTAACTAACTTTTTTCTTATTTAACAAGAAAAACTTACCTCAGCTGGCAAAGGAGACCTCTTTCGCTAAGCGGCAAACGAGATCTGGGGTAGTTCCGCCTTGCATCATGGGATATAGGGTTGCCTCGAGCTGGTAAAAGGAGTTCTCGAGCTAAAGCTAGTGCCGAGTCGGAGCCGAGGATCGGCTCCGAACCCCATCCAGCAAGAATGAAGGCGAGATTGACAACTTAACATCTAGATTTTACAGCAACATGTGCATTTATTTGAAAGTTTCAACATGCATCCAATAAATATTTCTAATCATGCACCAATAAACACAAAGATAAAATGTAGAGTAAAAGTAAAAATAAGACACTGGTGCTTTCCTACGTACCTGTTCATAGGTTGTTACTAGGCTATCGGCCCTAGGGCCTATACAAGCCTAGCCATAACAATTCCCTGGCTATTTCTTCCCACACTATTTACTTCTCTGGTCCCCTGTCTAGCAGGATGATTGACATGATCCTCGGGGTGAATTTCCTCTCTCCCATCCAATCATCAAGGTACCTTTTGAAGAGGGCCAAAGAGGCGCTCTGCTTGACATGTATGGGCAGTCTATTCCAGAGTCTGGGGAGTGTGTGGGTCAGGAACCTATCCCTCCAGCATATTTTGTTTATTGTGATAAGATTTAGATCCCTGGAGCGTGTGGCTCTGAGGGATTGGGATTTCTTTAAGTGTAGCATGTCTAACAGCTCTGGGTTTGACATGGCCTTGTATGGTAAGCAAAGATTGCCTCAGAGTACACGATATGAGACAGAGTATAGCTGGAGTTTAAGGCGGTCAGCATAGGGCATCTGCTTTAGGCCTGCGATTCTTTTAGTGGAGTATTTCTGCAGCCTTTCCACCTTTTAAAGGCAGAAATTTAAGGAACATTCCATTGTTATTAATAAAGATGGAAATATTTGCAAAAGTTACAGCTAGTGACTAGAATAAAAATGAGTTAAGTAAAGGTCGAAATAAGAGAAAAATAATGAAGTAATTTCTACTTAGAGGTGCTGACAAAGATTAAAAGTATTGCAGAAAAAAGGGAATGTCACAGAAGAGGAGCAACTATTACAGAGTGCTAAAGAGAAAATAAAACGAGAGCATCATCTGGGTAATGTCGTAATATGCCAGAGTTGAGAGATTTTAGTTCAGCAACTATTTTTTAGTTAATGCCGGAGTACAAAAGCTTTTAGGGCAACGACTTAAACAGAATGTTAAAAGGGTTGCCACCAGACTTTGGGAACCTATAACAAGAAGAACTAGAGATACTGTAGAGATTTCAGACACATTACAGAAATTTTATGAAAATGTGTACAAAAGCAGAGAAACGAGGAAATCAAAGAGTATAAACTGAAATATTTAGGGAAGACAGTTAAGCCAAGGTTAGGGGGAGATGTTCAAATAACAGTTAGGATTGGCGATCAGATTAAAAAAAAAATCAATCTTCAGGAAAGTCTCCTGGAATAGATGACAATCTTGTGGAAGTTTGGAAATTAAGAGTTCTAGACTATTTTAATTAACGGTATTTTAAAAGGAGGCAAATTGCCAACATAGTGCAAGAAAGCTGTAGTGACTGTGTTAAATAAAGATGGCAAAGACCCTTCAGATCCAGCTTCATATACCTTGCATTTTTCTAACTCTCATAATGTAATTTTTGTAAGTTTGTAATTTGTAAAATTTACATTTTTCTGGAGCCTTCCTCCCCAGGACTCTACTGAAAGCAGGCTCCTCGTGGGCCAATGGACCATCCTGGCAAACTAAATAAAAAAATAAAATTTCAATTTCAAACAATTATAAAGTGTTTATGCCCATACTAGCTGAAAGAATGGTAAAGAAGTTGCCAAAATTAATAGATGTGAACAAGTGTGATTTTATGGAGGGGAGGCAAACATTTCACATTAACTGATTATCCACAAGGAAGCAGAATGTAAAAAAGATACCTCTTGTTGTTGATGGGTCTTGATGCAGACAAAGCATACAACAGAGTAAGCTGGGAATTTCCGAGTAGGACACTGGAAGCATTTGCTTTCCCCGATACAATACGGTTAACAGATAAGGTTAACAAATAGGATATATGAAGGATCAGAGACAAGGATTGAAGTAGAGCACTCACGCCAGATAAGCAGCCTTTGAACAGAGAAACAAGGTGGGGGGGGTGCTCTCTCACCTTTGTTACTTGCTATATATTTAGAGCCACTGGCAAAGAAAATAAGGGACTCAGAAATACAAGGATATAATTGATAATGCAATCAAAGCAGACTTTATTTGCAGGTATTATTTTGCACCTGATAAATCCAGAAAGGACATCTCAGTATTGTGGAACAATTTTGAAAGTTTTTTAGAATGCACAATTAACGAAGATAAAACAAACGCTACTGCCATGAATTTTATATGCACACAGGTTGTTTCAGCAATACCCACCTTTAAGGAGACCTACTTAGGAGTACTGATTAAAAGAATTCCATTATGGAAGCTAAGGATATTTGTGTGAAGAGACAAGATGATACAAAAATAGGGAAACTGGAAACTTATATGGACAGTAAGATACAAGCAGTGAAAATGTGTTTAGCCCTTTAATCTTTTACATCAGTCAGGCTTATCAACCTGAACCGAATTTGTGGATAATAAAATGAAGAACTGTAGGAGTTTAATCTGACAGGGAAAGAGGGCTAGATTTAAACTGGAATAAGTTGATCCTTCCAAGAGAACAAGGTTATTTAATTAGAAGTTATGTACTCACCATAACGTTCCATCTGAGTAGGTGTATTCATTTGTCTGCAACCTGTGGGTTATGGATCCGATATCGGATCCGAACCGGCATAGTTTCCAGCTATGGATCCAAGCTCTCAGCTCCTCCCCTCACCCATAATGCCCTGCTCTACCCTCATGACCTCAGATCGAGTTTGCCAAAGCAACAATACCCTCAAAAGGGTAACAAGTAATATGCAGGAAACTGAAAGGCCAGGGGGATAGGAGGGCGGATGTTGCAGACAAATGAATACACCTACTCAGATGGAACGTTATGGTGAGTACATAACTTCTAAATCTGAAGTAGGATATTCATTTGTCTGCAACCTGTGGGACAGAGTCCCCAGCTACCTGAATCTTGGGGCCATCATGGAAGGATATTCGGAGCACCGCGAGCCAAAGGATGCTCTACCCTAGATGCAAGATCCAACTTATAATGAGAAATAAATGTATGAGATGAAGCCCACGTAGCTGCTGCTGCACAAATATCATCTAGAGGAATCCTAGCCTTGAAGGCTGCTGAGGTAGTTACTGACCGGTTTGAATGGGCATGAACACCCTCCGGTGCGGGCCTTCCTGACGCTGGATAAGCCAATAAAATGCACTGTGAAATCCAGCGGGACAGAGAAACTTTGGAAATTGGCTTGCCCAAATTGAATTTTGCAAAGGAAATAAACAGCTGGTCGGATTGCCTATGACCAGCTGTCCTGTTGAGATAAAATCTTAGTTGCCTGTGAACATCTAGTGAGTGTAGCCTATATTCACCTTTGTTTTCATACTTAGGGAAGAAAACAGGGAGGTTAATGGATTGATTGATGTTTGCTTCAGAAGCGATTTTAGGAAGGAAGGACGGGTTGGTCCTGAGGGAGACACGGTCCGGATAAAACCAAGTAAGGAGGTTTAGCTGATAAAGCTTGAAGTTCAGAAACTCTCTTGGCTGATGTAATGGCTACCAAAAAGGCTGTCTTGTAAGACAAGAATTTGAGGTCCACTGTAGCTGGCTCGAAAGGGGAGCGGTCAAGGCCTGTAGGACCAAAGAAAGGTCCCAAGGAGGAACTGCTTGCTTTATAGGGGGCCTGAGAAGGAAAGTACCCTTAAGAAAAGTTTTGCACAATTTGGCTGACATAAGCGGATTAGACTCTTGACCAATGTGATAGTGAGAAATTGCCGCCAGTTGAACTTTGACTGTGGAACTGCTGGCACCATCATTAAAGAGAGAGGTTAGAAAATCAAGCACTACGGGGAGAGGAACTGTGAAGGGATCTAGGCCTTGCCGCTCCGCCCACACAGAAACGTTTCCATTTGCTTGATAAACCTTTCTAGTGGATGGTTTATGAGCCGCCACCAAAATAGCCTTTACCGTGAAGAAATACCGAGTCCTTATCAAGAGTGGAACTGGAGCAGCCAAGCGGTCAGCTTCAGGCTGTCCAGGTTGGGAGGAGGAAAGCAGGATGGATGGGATATGAGATCGGGAATAGGAACTAGAATCCAAGTAGGATACACCGAGTGAGACCTTAGGAAGTGGAACCAGATCTGTCGAGGCCAGAACGGAGCAATGAGAATCATTCTGCAACCCACCCGAGAGGCTTTCTGAAGAACTTGCAGCATCAGAGGCAAGGGTGGATAGGCATACAGAAGACCGGGTGGCCAAGCATGCACCAGAGCGTCTCTTGGGGTACCTCCGAGGAGGTATCAGAGCTTAAAAACTGTCGCACTTGGTGTTTGAGGGAGAAGCAAAAGATCGCATGAAGGTTTCCCCACCGTGCGAATATGCGTTCCGCTACTTGACAATTGAGAGACCACTCGTAAGGGGTCAGAATGGTGCGACTGAGCTTGTCCGCTAGGATGTTGGACCGACCCCGAATGTGCGTTGCTATGAGAAAGCGATTGGTGGAGATTGCCCATTCCCAAACTCTCATGGCCTCTCGACAAAGAGGGTAAGACCTTGTTGCCCCTTGCTTGTTGATGTACCAGACAACAGACATATTGTCCGATTGAATCGCAATTGTTCCCAAGGGAAGAAAGTCCTGAAGTGCTAGCAACGCTAAGAGCACTGCTCTCATCTCTAGAACATTGATATGCAGAAAGGTCTCTGAATCGCTCCACGTGCCTTGGACTGTCCGCCCAGTGTGCCCCCACCCGAGGCGGAGGCGCCCGTGGTCACCGTGGCGAGAGGGGAGAAGCACAAAATGGGCGACCCTGTGGAGATCCGGGGAGTGGAGCCACCACAAGAGGGACCGCTTGCAAGCCTTGCTGATCGCTATGGGATGATGCATGGGGAGAGCAAGGTATGACCACTGTACTAAGAGCGCCCACTGTAGAATGCATATTGAGCCTGGCAAGAGGAAGAAGTGCTATCGGCGAAGCCATGGACCCTAGAGCCCTCAGGACCAACTCCGCTGGAACAGAACATGAATGGAGAATGGCCCTGACCTGGAGCTGCAGATTTAGAACTCTGTCCGCAGTGAGGCAGGCTCAGTAAACTCCTTGTGTCTAGTCTGGCCCCTATGAAATCTAAGAGCTGAGTGGGTGCCAGGTTGGACTTGTTTGTATTTATTGTGATGCCCAGAAATGGAGCAAGATGGAGAAAGGAGTCTCGCCGAGAGAGAAGTAGATGCCTTGTTGGGGCGGTAAGGAGCCAGTCGTCCAGGTAGGGAAAGACCTGCACCCCTGAAGCCTCAGGTGGGCCGCTACCACTGCTAGTACTTTGGTAAACACCCTGGGGCTGTGGTGAGACCAAAGGGAAGGACCCGGAACTGGTAGTGACTGGCTCCCAGCCGAGCGGAGAAACCTCCTGGAGGCCTGTCCATTAGGATGTGGTAGTACGCGTCCTTGAGATCTATCGAGCACATCCAGTGGCCTTCTCCCAGAAGGGAGAATAGATTGTAGAGTGACCATTCGAATTTTTCTTTGGGGACTGCCAGATTCAGGAGAGAGAGGTCTAGGATTGGTCTTAGTTCCCCGTCTTTTTGGCACTAAAAGAACCTGGAGTAGAACCCTGATCCGATCTGGTCTGGGGAACGGGCTGGATGGCTCTTTTCTCTAGCAGATGGCCAATTTCTGCCAAAGCGGCCTCCCTTTGACCGGGTGCGTCTGGGAGGGACTTCATCTTTGGAAGGTGAAGGAAAGGAATGCGATATCCCCTGGATATGATTTGGAGAACCCAGCGGTCCGATGTTATGGACTCCCATGCCGCTAGGTGCCCGGAAAAACGTCCCCCGCCTGCCTCCAGGGTAGAGCAGTCGGGCAACCCTCAGGGTTGCTGCTCGGGCGGTTCAGAGAAAGGTTCCCTGGACCAAGTTTCTGGGAGCCCCTCTGCCTCTAGGGCGGCGTCCTCCCTGTCCTCCTCTGCCACGGAAGGACTGGTTGTCCGGAGCAGGCTGGGACTGCTGCGACTTCCGGAACCACATCTTCTGACCCTTTTGGTTCCTAGAATAGGGCCTCTGGGGTGCAGAGAAGCGGATTCCGACTGCAGACAGCGTCTTCCGTCCTTCTCGCTCTGGGTCAACGCGTCGCGAACGGTCTTGCCAAACAGAGCAGAACCATCAAAGGCGTTCTCGCAACGACGCCTTGAAGGGCTCAGAAAAATGAGTGGCGGAGCCAGGCCTGACGCCCAGTGACCAGTCCTGTCCCGCAGCTCTGGCGCCCTCCGTAGCATGGGAGAGTAGCCGCATAGAAGTATTTGTGACTGACCTAAGAGTGGCCATTTTGGTGGAGTGCAGAGCTCTGTCCTCCTCCGAAATGGACTCAGGGGATGCAGCGTACTCCTTAATAAGGTCTCGCTGCATCCGAATAACATGTGCCAAATAGTTCAGCCCTTGAAGGTCGCCGAACTGAACATCCGCTTCCCCAAGCGGTCCATCATCCGAGACTCCTTGCTCGGTGGGTGGACTGAGGACTCTCCTGAGCCAGTTCCTCTTTGTGGCCGCCGCCATCAACATGGCATCTACAGGAGGCCCCTTACTCCAATGGGTCCTGTCAGAAGGCGGGCTAAGGATTTTATCAGGTCTTTTGGGAATTGGCTCCACGGTGTCCGGTTCCTTCCACGCCTGGTGGTAATAAGGTCCACCAGGGGTCGGCAGGGGACACCCAAGAGATAGACGGGCCCGTTACGAATGCCTCCAAGAACACGGACTCGTCCGAGGAAGACTTGGGGACAGACCACCCCCCCCTGATACGGAGCATTTCCATGATGTCTCCGAAGGAGACATCCTCGGGTGACCGTGGGAGCCTTCCCTTCCTCCAAGTCCGTGTCTTCAGTGAGAGACTCAGGGAGTCAATGTGCCTCCTTTTGCATGCTTGCGAGGAGCCTCCTCTGGGGGCTGTCAGAGGAGTCCTCGCAGCAATTTGCTCCATGGGAGCAACTTGGGGCACAGAAACGGGCTGTCCCAGGGGCCGGATGGTGGAAGCCTGGCCCAGTGCAGAGGGAGCGCTGGACGGAGCAAGTGCCGGGGTCGTCCGAGACCCTCAACAGAGCCCTCTCCACTACATCAAAAGCCGAAGGAGCCGACCTCGACCAAAGGATCGACAATCGGCTCCCCTCGGATCGAAGAGTGGATCGAGCCGGCGCGGCACTCGGATCCCAAGGGACAGTGCGCTCCGACACAGACGGCGCCGAAGGAGCACTGATCCCCGGATCCGGCTCGGATCCAGGCTCGAGATCGGGTCCGGACTGAGGGCATGGTCGGATCCGGCACAAGTACCACTATCGGCTCCGACCTCCCCGGCTCCGGCTGCTCGGCTCAGTTGCTCGAACCCGGAAGCGGGTCGGAGAAGGAGCAATAGGCTTGAAAAGGTGTTGAGCTCCCGGAGGGGGAGGCAAGAGCACTCCATCTGCATCTGGGCCTGGATGAACCTTCGCATCATCCGTCCAGATCAGCATCCGAAGCTATGGGTAGATCTCGACGAGGCTACCGAGGTAGGCCTGGAATGCCTCCTCGATAGCCTCGACGAGGAGGGTCTCCTCCTCCTCAGGACCCGGTGAGAAGCACACAGGTGACCGGAGCCGAGAAGGAGGAGACCGCCCAACAGTGAAGCCGGGAGAAGCCGCTTGGCTGGCGGGGCCGAAACAGAGGTCTCGGCCCGCCGCCAGGTGCTTCCCTCCGGGTCCTTTTAGATGCATCCCTCTCCTGTCCTGAAGCGGGAGTTTGAGTCCCAGGAGCAGGAGGGGTGCTACAGGGGAACAGCTGCAGCCGCAGGAGTCCCCGAAGGAGCGGGGTCGGAGCCGAGTCCGGGCGGTAAAGACCCGCCAAGACCAGCTTGGACCTCCGCTCCCTAGTGCCCTGGGGTTGAACCCTGCAAATGGAACAACCAGATGTGAGGTGTTCAACCCCAAGACACTTAACACACCGTGTGGCCATCAGCCGGTGAGCTATGGCCACACTCGAGCATTTAGAGAAAATTGACTTAGGCTGATCAGCCATAGTCAAAAAAACCAAAAGTTACAGAAGTAACTTAAAACAATAAAACAATAAAGAAGCACACAGGCCTCACACACACTCTACGTACCAGCGAGGGGAGGGATAAAATATACTACTGAAAATTAAATTAAACTAAAAACAGTCAATAATAATAGGAAACCTACAACTTTCATACAAAAAAGTTTAAAGAAAGCAAAAATATTCTATTCTTGTACAAGAAAAAATCCACTTAGCTGAGAGCTATGAGAACCACATCCAGTTACCAGCGCGGCAAACAAGATCTGAGGTCATGAGGGTAGAGCAGGGCATTATGGGTGAGGGGAGGAGCTGAGAGCTTGGATCCATAGCTGGAAACTATGCCGGTTCGGATCCGATATCGGATCCATAACCCACAGGTTGCAGACAAATGAA
>NC_056725.1:1390098313-1390108313 GCF_019279795.1 Protopterus annectens
TCCAATGGAAATGGAAGAATCTAAAGGGATAATGAACTTAAGGGCTTAATGGTGTTGTTCCACTCAAACCCTTCCTGAAAGAACGAATATAGACTTTTTGCAATTAAGGAAGCTCATTTTATATATATGTTTTACTTCCTATCCGTCTGTTACAGATGTCACCTTTGTAATATTCCTTGTATACACTTCTATAGAATAGGTCTTTATGCATGCTTTCATTTCTTTCAGAGATGTGAACATGACATCTTTTAAGTTTGGAGTTGTAGCGTATTCTGTTATTAAATGGGTGAGTTTTGTGTCTATTTTGTTCACAGTATGAATTCTGACTATTCGTCAGACTTTTATGCAATGACAATAGTTATTTGTTTGTTGTACATCAGGCTGAGACTGCTGCTTCTTTAATATTAAGGTTGTGAACCTGATAGGTTAACATTACGAGGTTAACATTACGAGCTCTGAGTTTTAACAGATTTACAAGCTGTGTAATAGTTATGAAAGCAGTGTTTACTATAAGTTTTAACATGCTATGCTGATTGTCTTTTAACAAAATGTAGTTGTGTTCTAAGCTTGGATCCAAGTTATTTTAAAACATGTTTTTGTTACAAGTGCACTATGCAAATGGGGAGTAAAGCATTGCTATGTTTCATTGCCTCATTTTTTTTAATTGCTTAATTGCCTTTTAACTAGACTGGTTAGCTGGTTCTTATAGTTGTATGTAGGAATTTTTTTCAGGATCTGGGGAAGGCACATGCTGAAAGCGCTTATCCTGTCCTTGTTGTATTAAAGTTCCAGTTTTATGCCTATGGTGTTACACTCCTCCTTTGTTTTCTAGTACAGGATATGTACGAGGGTAGTGTCAGTGGCAAGGACTGCTGTGGGAGTGATGGATGAATTTAAGGTGGAAGCGAGATTCCATCAAGGATCAGCTCTTAGCCCTTTCTTATTTACAGTGGTGATGGACAGGTTGACAGATGAGATCAGACAGGAGTCCCCGTGGACTATGATGTTGCAGACGACATTGTGAGCTGTAATGAGAGCAGGGAACAGGTTCAGGAGATGCTGGAGAGGTGAAGATATGCTCTAGAGAGGAGAGGAATGAAGGTAAGCAGGACTAAGACAATGTGTGTGCGAATGACAGAGATGATAAGAGGAATGGTGAGGATGCAGGGAGTAGAGTTGGAGAAGCTGGATGAGTTTAAATACTTGGGATCAACAGTTCAGAGCAATGGTGAGTATGGAAGACCGGTGAAGAAGAGAGTACAGGCAGGATGGGAGTGGGTGGAGAAGTGTGTCAGGAATGATTTGTGACATACGGGTTACTCTAAGAGTGAAAACGGAAGTTCTATAAGAGGGTAGGGAGACCAGATATGTTATATGGGTTGCATACGGTGGAGTTAACAAAAAAGGCAGGAGTCACAGCTGGACGTGGCAGGGTTAAAGATGTTAAGATTTGCACTGGGTGGGACAAGGATGGACAGGATTAGGAATAAGTATATCAGAGGATCAAGCTCAGGTTGGACAGTTTGGAGATAAAGCCAGAGAGGTGAGACTGCGTTGGTTTGGACAAGTGCTGAGAAGAGATGCTGGGTATATTGGGAAAAGGATGCCAATGATGTAGCTGCCAAATAAAGGGGAAAAGAGGAAGGCCTAATATAAGGTTTATGGTTGTGGTGAGAGAGGACATGCAGGTGGTTGGCATGAGACAGCAAGATGCAGAGGACAGGAAGAAATGAAACAGATGATCCACTGTGGCGACCCCTAACGGGAACAGCCGAAGGAAAAAAAAAAACAAAACTATATATAAATTATATGTTAAGTAGTCATGTAAAGATGTACTTTATGTATCAATACACAACAAAGGTTTTGAAGTGGACTTCTAAGATGGCTACACATTGAGTAACAGCTTAATCCCAGCTCTCCCAGTGTGAAAAATGGAACTTGTCAGAAAACGCCAGTGGATCTAAATTTCTGGATATATTTTGGTAACTGGCTATTATGTGCACTGCCTGGATACCAGAAAAAAATAGAGAGGACCTGAAGGAAAATCAGCTCCAAAAGGCAAAGAAAAAACACTGTCTGAGAAAAGAACTTTAATTCTAGGTAAGGGTGCTAACCCTAATGTTAGCCCTTCCCCAATCCTGTGTTAAAGTTAGAGTAGTGTTTCTGAATTTGGAATTTGACATGCATATACAGCAAACACCAGTGCAAGCTCTAGACATGACTTCCCAGTAACCTAGAAGAAAATACAAGGCAAATGCACACAAACCGGACTAAAATAAATTAAACATTGATGTAGTAATATCAACAAACAATAAAATGCTGGAAAATAATGGAAGAAGCTGTAAACAAATATTCAGATAAGGTGATAAAATTGAAAAACGCAAGAGGTCGAAATGAAGGAAAGGCTGGCTAAATGATACTTTTTGAAATATCTTTCCTTGTGCAGTAATAGAATTAGAGGACAGACCACATATGGAAAACCTGAGATTTTCTGCTGTACTCGAGAAGCTGGAAGGAACAGACTATTAATTTTAAGAAAGCACAAAAGAGCAACTGGACTGGTATTCCACAACCAGAACAGTTAAAGATGCAATCTTACCAGCAGAAGCTGATTCTGACAAAACTGTGGCAGAAAGAAAGTACTAAAAGTGGGAGATAGTGTGTTTGTAGAGAATGATTAAAGCAGGCAGAAAAGTAAATTTATTTCATTATTCACGGAATGCCAAAAAGCAGGCACGAGATTCAAACTGCTGCACCCAGCTATCTTCAAAATATTTTTCCCTGCAGAAACAAAATTAATTTTTGATTAAGTAAATGCCAAGGAAGAAATATAAAAAAGTTTGTCCAACAAAAATGGAGCTGTGAAACAGGAGATTCCGCTTCTTGTTCTTCCAGTAATAAAGACCACAGAGCCAGTGAAACCATTTCCAGTATTTCAACAGAAAATGCTTGAGAGGGGGAACAAAGTACAAAAATTCACTAGAAGAATCAAGAATACATTGGAAATGAAACAGGGTTTGGGAGATGGAGATAAACAGGAACAGAACAATTAAGTCTGGAAATATTTGAC
Organism: Protopterus annectens; assembly: GCF_019279795.1. NCBI lineage: Eukaryota > Metazoa > Chordata > Ceratodontiformes > Protopteridae > Protopterus > Protopterus annectens. Next base: position 1,390,101,384 of record NC_056725.1, read on the forward strand.
TTTCTTGGGCTCTGTTAAACTTGTAGGGGACTCTAAAGCATATGCCCTACTTCATGTTATTAATGTTTGGAAAATACTGAGAAGAGTGGAAGAGGGAGATAGTTAACCAAGTAAAACAACATTTTTTTTTAATAGTACTAATTTAATAGCGCACAATTTTCTTTGCATGTTACAAAGCATTTTCAGTCATTTTAAGTGTAGTGGTGATACTAATGTAACAGGTGTTCCTATTTTCTCGGTCTTTCTCCTTTTCAGTTTTAAGATATGTAGGCAATGCAATATAAAAAAGGAATGAGAACAATCTTGTTAGAGCATGACAAAAGAAAATGTGTATTTCTCATTCTTGCACTGGGGAATGACTGGGTAAAGGCCATTAGCTTAACACAGTAACACATTTTACAAGAAAGCAAGTAAATGAAGAAGATTGAATATTACATGGCTCTTTTTTCTCGTTATCTGGTTCTCATGTCTACAGCAGGCAATCTATTAAAGAGAAAAGGCTTGGAGAATATGTTTTGTGAAAGCACTTGAGTGTTTTCCCCAACTGAGACACCTCTAAAAAGAGAAAAAAGCCAGACAGCACTTAACAGAACCACAAGCTGTACCATGCTTCTTAGCGTGCATAACCTTTCTTTTTAGGTTATTTCAAGTCTCTGTAGGCTCCAATAAGGACAGAATAGGGAAAAAAGACAATAGTATATTTGTAGTACTAATGGGCTACTGGGCAAAGGAGGAGGAGGATTCCACATTTATGTATTTATATTTGACCAAACTCCATTATAATGGAGCTTAAGAAAAATCAGAGAAATAATCAACTTTCAGCATGGAATACTACCTATAGGTAGAGACTAGATTTTTATTTTTAAACAGTGAAGATGTTTCTGGGGGGCCTAGAAGGGAAAATATATAACAGAGGAGGGTAGATTTTTAAGGAAATTTATGAAAACATTTGGAATGGAAGATGTGAATTCAGGACTAGGATTCTGGAGTGAATTTATAGAATATTCCCAAAGATACAAAAAATGGACTAGGCCAGACAGAGTTAACATTTCACAGGAACAGGTGCACTGAATTAAAGGTTTCGCTATGCACCCAATAACTATTTCAGATCATATGCCAGTAAAAACCAAATTAAAAACAGAGTAATGAAATAAAAATGAGAATGAGACACTGGTGCTTCCCCACCTATTTTTTTAGAGAAGAATTTAAGGAACAGATAGTAGAAATTACTACTACAGAAGATAGAAATTGTCTTCTAGAAATATAGATAGAGAATAAGATAAAATTAAAGTGGAGTTTAATCTTGGGTGGAAATAAAAGGGAGATATGGTTAAGAAGTAAAAATTATTTAGAGGAACATACAAACGTCGGGTATTACAAAATAGTGGAAATCTCAAAAAACAATAAGAGAAGTAACTGCAGAATGCTACAAAAGACAAAGGATTACCTCTATAGTATGCAAGAGTTTAGAAAGACTGACATTAAGCAACTTCTGGATAACTCTAGAGCACAAAAATGTTTTCTATGACGACTCAAACAGAAAGTAAAAAAGGGCCATCACCAAGTTTAGGGAGCCTACAAGGCAGATAGCAAGGGATCCTGTAGAAACAGACATATTTCAGAAACTTCATGAAAGTCTGTATAAAGCAGAGAAATATGGAAAGCAAGAAAAGGTACATATGGAAATGTTTATGGAAGAATTAAATATGCCAAGGTTAGATGTACAAGAAGCTTAACTATTAACAGGATAGGAGGAGAGGAGATAAGCATAACCAAACTACATAAGTCTCCAGGAATAGATTGGATTCCTGTGGAAATTTGGAAGCTAGGAGGGGATAAAATAAACATCTAGAGGAGCAGTACCAACACCCTAAAAGAAAGCAGCGGTAGCTGCAATATCTAAAGACTGTAAAGAGCCATCAAATCCAGCTTCATAGTGGCCCACTTCATTACCAAAATATGGATTATAAAGGTGTTTATGTCTATAAAGGCTAAAAGAATGGAAAAAGTGATGCCCAAATTGACAGATCTGGATGAACGTGGTTTTGTGAAGGGAAGGCAAAGATTTGACAACATTAACAGAACAATGATGATCCAGAGAGAAGCAGAAAATACCACTGTTTGTGGGTCTTAATGCAGGGAAAGCATTTAACAGAGTAAGCAGAGACTTTATGAGCAGAGCAATGGAAGTATTTGCACTACCTGATAAAATAAGGGTGATTAGGAGGATACACGAGGGGCCAGAGGCAAAAATTACAATGGGTGTGGTCCTCTGATAATTTCTGCTTGAGCAGAGGAACCAGGCTTGGATGTCATCTCTCCCCTTGGTTATTTGCATTACATTTAGAACCATTAACAAATAAGGGACTCAGAAATTCAAAGATACAACTGCTATGATTATCAAGAATGGTATATTATAGGCAAATCCTGACAAAACCAGAAGGTACAGTATTGTGGAACATTCAGTTTCAAATCTTTTCGGGATACAAACTTAATGAAGCTAAAACAAAGGCAATAGCTGTAAACTATGTACCCACACACAAATTGGTTCAGCAATATCCATATTTGGGGTGACACGATAAAACGTTACAAGTATGGATTAAAAATTGTGTGTCAGCTAAGGAGATGTGGGAAGATACTAATCAAAATAAAATATAAAAACTGAGAAATTGGAAGCTTTATTATATGGATATGGAGAGCAAGATACAAGCAGTTAAAATGTTTTAGTCTCTTTAGTCTTAAAACACAGGTCAGGCATATTTTTTATCAACCAGAGAAGTTACGGCTAGTAAAGAGCTGAAGGATTTTATCTTGGAGGGGAAGACTGCAAGCATCAAGTGGGATAAACTTATCTTCCAATAGTACAAGGCTGGGATTACGCAATATGAAGGGGCATTTCAGAAAAAGACATTTAAAGCTCCTATATATAGCACAAGCAGAAAACTACAATTCAAAGTGGAAAGAGATAATGAAATGGGGGGGCTCAAGAAACAAGGAAAGACTGGCATTCTGAATGCAGACCTTTAAAAGGAGAAAAACAATCTTACAGAATATTATATTCATAAAGTAGCAAAAAATATTTTAAGAACTAAGCCAACATGGAAATGTAGAAAGGGGATTCTGCTGATAGGGATGACTGCAATCAGGGGTACAGACAACAGGCAAGATGGAGATAGAATCTATTGAAAACTGGCAAAGAATAAAAGGTAATGGGAGCAAACAAGTGGAGAAAGGTAATACAATGGGAAAACAAACGTACTATGGACTGCAGGTTAGAGATCCTAAACGAAATACCAGCACTGGTGGAGTTTTTAATAGAATTTGCCATTAGGAAAGGGATATTTACTAGAGCGTATTAAATATTGCATGACAAGTAAAAGAATCAGAGGAGGTTAGAAAGGATTGGGAATACAGATTAGATAAGCAAATCACCAAAAAAGGGGGGGGTATATGTATGTCTCCCAAATATGCAACAGAGTCTAGAATACTTAGGATATTTGTGTTTTTACATGGGTATATACCCAAAGTAGACTCCAAAGAATTCTTCCTCGGGTAGACAGCAAGTGCTGAAAGTGATGGGGAAGAAAGAGGTACCTGGGGGTATATTTTCTGGGAGTGCAATGAGCTGGCAGACTTTAAAAATTCCCTGCAGACTGCTCTGTCGGAGGTACTGGGTGAGCAAATTGGTGTGACTAAGGAAATTATTTTTTGAACTATGATACAGAATTTTATTTGCCTAAACATAGTAAGGCCTTGCCCAGTCTAATTATGATGGCTGCTAAAAAAACAATTACTAGAAAAAGGAAATAGTCTATACCAACTTTTTTTAGACGCAGCAAAGATAATAACAGAGATAAAACAAACGGAATTGGAATCTTTAGAAAAAGGCAGAAGCAAATTACATAAGAAAAAAATGGGAATTGTGGGATCAATACATGCAGAGAAGGAACGAGGTTTAAAAGAAGTCAGGACTGGAATGAGCTATGTAATGTTTGACTGACAACGAACAGATACATTGTAAGTGATATACAACCATTGCAGCTAGTGTTATGTCAGCATGGTTTGTAATATGTAATGCTTGCAACTGAAACAGCATTGCTGTTTATTTTTATTTATATAAACATAAGAGTGCCTATGCGATACATGACAAATTAGGAGGTTTCTTGTCTAAAATAGCGAGAAAGTGTGATATGGGTTCAAATAAAAATGAGAAGCAACTATATACAAGATCAACCTGTCAAAACAGTGTGTGCAAGCAAGCTGCAAACTGAAAGTATACATTCAAAAGAATTACTATGAAAAGGTGGCAACAGTCTTTATCATAATGTAAGCACTGTCACTAACATGAATTCTAAATGGGCTTAAAAGGTAGACAAAGGCGATGAGCATTTAAGAATTAAATGTAGGAGAAACAGCAGTAGTACAAGGCACATGGAAGAAAGGAGTAAGAATTTGACAAAGATTTGCAGCATGAACATTCAGCAGAATCAGGGACCCAGGTAAAGAGGGGAGGAAAAAGACAGCACTGGTAGATACAGGGTAGTTAGGGGGGTTAATAGTAGGGGAGTAGGAACAAGCAGGCACATTACACTCCACCTATAAACTACTTATCCTTGAGAAATAAGCTTTTGACAGGAAATATTTATGTGAGGAATCAAGATTTTGACAGGAAATACATGAGAATTTAACTTACTGCAACTTCCAATATCTATGATAAGTGAAGCAAACAACCTGAATAGAAACAGAGGCATCTGGATTCACCCCCTTCCTCCCTGCCCACTTGGTACACGGGGATGGAGAGGGACATCAGTGACCATCAAGTAGAGCCAATGTTGCCACTTTGGGACTAGCCCAGTCATCAATACCATGACATATTACACACATGCTATATATAAAAGACAGACACACACACAGGATTAGACCTTGCATTCATACCATAGCTTTACCGAAAATCAAAATCTACCAAGCATGTACCCAAAAGTAAAAAAAAAAACACAACCTCCAACTGGTAACCACCACATCACTAATAAAGGGTACACGAAAGAAATTACAACAAAGTTTATTCACAAACCAAACAGATTTAGCACTTTAGTTTCCTAACCAGAAACTAAATTCATCAGAAGCTGACCAACAACTTCCTACAACAAAAATTAAAAGCAATGGTCCCACTACCATTGGTCAACACTTAACTCTTCAACAATCAATATGAACATTCCACACATTTATTAACATCTGTAGTCCCTAGCCTCTAATTACACAAATTTCCATAAATTTTTTAGAGCCGGAGTCCGTGAAATGTAGTCATTTAGTCATTGAATCCTGGATAAACAGGTAGACACAATTGCCATACCAATTCCCAGAATTCCAGTCTAGGCTTCCAAAATCACCACCCCTTTCTTATGGTTTCACCATCTCAAGGACCCAAAACTTAAAATGGCTTTTGTTCATTTACCAATGTGGGTACAAAGCATTGGTTTCTTTTTTCCTACTTATGTACGTATGCTCACAGATTCTTTGTCTCAAACTAAGCTCAGTTTTTACCACATAGAATGCCCAACAGGATACACAGTAAGTTAGATGCCACCCCTTCGTTGAACAGTTAAAATATCCTGCTGCAAATAATCCAATTTTGGGAACAGGTAAACCAAACTCAAATATATGATCTATAAATGGGCATTGGGAACACCTACCACACCAACATTCCTTCGATTAGACTTCACAATCATACCATAGCTTTACTGAAATCAAAAGCCATCAAGTATGTATTCAAAAGTCATCATATTGCATTAACTTCACAAATATTTCAAAAGATAGGATAACGGGAAAAAAGCCAATCTTTCAATTACTTAAGGGTAGGAATCTTGTTCTTTCCCTTAAACTGCTTACATCCTTTAAAATACCTGCAACAGCTGTCAAGATCCATTCAATCCATGATATCTGTTTTGTTTTTACTTTTGTGGCAGCTGCTAACATAATTAATGTTAACAAAGGCCTTTGTGACCCCAAACGCTAGCTGTTAAACCCTCACACACTAGCTCACCAGCAACTTAGCAGCATGGTCTCTTAAGCAACTTCCACTTGCTCAAATTGGCCATGGGGCATTTTGCCATGTGTCAACCACTGAGCACTGCATGATCCCAAAACAGGTCACAGCTTCTAGTCTTCACCCCATGCACACAAATCGTTAACATGAATCAAGAGTATGACCCTTTGATATCTTTATAACTCAAGTAAATTGCAAATGACACTTAGATCCTTTATCTTGATTGTCGCATATCCCTCCACAGATACTTTGCAAGTTATCCACCCATCCTTTTTTTGCCCAGATGACCATGGATTGATGGTTACAATCACCATGCCCAATTCTCATTTTTTTTACAGCCATATTTATTGCCAGTTCCATCAAATATTCTACTCTGAGGGTACTCCATCAATCCTGTCAGATAACCTTATCGTACTCCAACACTGATTTTGCTTCTTCCCATTCTTTGTCCCTCTCCAACCCTCCTCCAGTAATTTCTCCCAATACATAGACTACTTGGCTAACATTCACCCATTACATCCCGCGGTTTCTCTCCTACACTATCCCTTCAAGAACCATATCAACAAAAATCTTAGATTGTCCCCACACTAGCATATTTCCCCATTCACCAGCTTATTTTTCAGAATACCATCTGCTTCTTTACATATATTATGTTCTATCCGGGTGTTTTTCTTCCAACAGCTTCCAACAAAAAAAGCAAGCCATCTCTGGTAACCCCTCCTTGTCTCCATCATAGCTTTCCTATTTAGTTAACTTCTTCTAACAGTACACAATAGTCTTACCTGGGCAGCCCTTAAAGTAACCCTTTAAAAACCAAATAACCCCATGCCCCACAATGCCAGACCGCAGCCCACTTAACCCTAGAACTCTTGCATTCCAAGTCCCTC
>NC_056725.1:1390113313-1390220813 GCF_019279795.1 Protopterus annectens
GCAAACTAAAGGTCATGCTGCTAAATGCTACGAGTCTAAACATGAAACTGCACTCATTGCAAGCATTCTTAACCCTGGAAAATGTGGACATCTGCGCAGTCACAGAAACCTGGTTCAAAGCTATGGAGAGCATCGCAGCCTTATCTAGTTACTCATCCCATCATACATTCAGACCCCAAACTGTGGACAGTAAAGCCAAAGGAGGTGGAGTTTAAATATATATTAAAGATATACACACCTCCAGGCTGGTCAAACAGTATGACGCACAGGTGCAGTTAACCACTGACAAGACTCCTATACAAATCACAGTTAGCTACCAGCCCCCAAATCTGACTCAAGATGCCCAATCCACTTATCTGGACTTCTTCGAATATATCAAGATTCAACCCTTTACCCTGATCCTGGGTAACTAACTACCCAAACAGATTGTGGTCTGGCATGAGTAGTTCTTCCAAATGCCCAGGAGATTACTTTATTGTCAATGCAAAACTTGGAACAGCTCATATGCCAGACCACAAACGCCCAGAGATTCCTTGATTTTGTCAATGCAAAACAACTTGGAACAGCTAGTCGATAACTCCACAAGAGGTAATATCTTGGACTTGGTATTATCCAACATGAGTAACCACTGCAGCACCCCTGCAGTATCATTCTCCCGGGTAAGATCAGCCCATGAAGCGGTAACTTTTGAAGTCCCTATCTCCCTCAGACCCCCATCTAGCTAGGATCAATAAAAACAAATTCTCCAAAGCGGATTACAGCCTCCTGAGGGATGGTCTAAACAGCTTCACAACCACCTGCCCCTCTATAGGAACTGGCACCTATATCTAAAACTACACCAAAGCACTATACAAGAGCATTTATATAAATGCATGGAATCAGGAATACCAGACAGGACTAAAGCATCCTCCACAAGGAAGAGTAACCTGTCTGGTGTACATCTGCAATAAAACTCTATAACAAGAGGAAAATGTTGCTGTCAAGGACCAAGGAGCAGAAGGTGCCCATTTGGAAGCAACCTCTCCTTAACAAGCATATATAAAACACTAGTGAAATCCTCCAAAGTCCAAACTGGCCACATCTACTAGAAAAAGGCAATCATAAGGCCTTCACACATGTTCGCAATCTCTAAAGCAGCACCCCAATCTCTTCAGAACTGGTGGTAAAGGACACCACATATACAAATGATGTAGATATAGAAAACTTGCTGGATGACAGATTCAGCAAAAACTTGACCCCTCTGTCCCCTCAATCAGTAAATCAGGACATCTCCAGTACCTGCCCCCCTTCCCCTTATATCTACAGAAAAGGGGATCACTACACTCTCAAAGGAGAGGAAAAAAAAAAAAAACGCCTACATGGGACCCGGATAACATCCCAGGCTGCATCTTAGATTAACTCAGGCAGGAACTTGCAGCACCATTAGGCACCCTATTCAACCAAAGCCCGAGTACTGGCTTTGTCCCAGTGGAATGGAGGACAGCCACGGTCATCGCTTTGCACAAAGGTCCACCGATCCAGGAAATTACAGACCCATCAGCCTAACTAGCCTGATCTGCAAGACCATGGACCTCATTAACAAAGACATTGGCTTCGTCAAGGGGAAGTCATATTTGTTACATTTGGTTGACTTCGACACACTCAAAGCCATGGATGAGGGGAAGACTGTGCACACCACCTATCTTGACCTGGCCAAAGCCTTCAACACTAGTCCCCACTCCAGCATAATAGATAAACTCTCTCAAATAGGCATCAAGCCTTACGTTACCAAATGGGTAGGAAACGAACTTACGGATGGAACCACCCTAGTCAAAATAGGGGAAAACACCTCAAGCAGTAGACCTGCAATGAACAGCATACTCCAGGGTTCAGTCTTAAGGTCTCTGTTATTTGGGATATACTTTTCTAAGGTGCAGGCCAAAACCAGTGGGCTACGGCTGACCAGGTTTGCAGATGACTGCAAGCTGGGCGCTGTCATCAGTTCCCCTAGTGATGTGGGCATCCTCCAAGAGTTCTCACACAAACAAATGACTAGTGCCAGAAACATGGCCTCAAGCCAAATACCAAAAAAGGATCATCATCCCCTTTTGGGGAGTGACGTCCCCACAAATTATCACAACAACAATGTCCCAAGCACACAGTCACGAGGGATTTGGGCACCCAGGTTGACGGCAACCTGACTTGACCACCATGTTGCTTCCGTTGTACAGAAAGTTTCTACATGACCCACCTCATAAGTAAGGGTAACTCATCTAGGAACAAGGTCATAATATCCCTGTATTCTTCCCTTATAAGACCCATTATTGAGTACAACGCCCCATTCGGCAGGTACCTTGCAAAGCACATGCAGCAGCTGGAGACCACAGAGGTTCCTCACCAGAAGAATCCAAGGCCTCAAAAATCTACCACACACAGATAGGGCTTTCAGCCTATCCCTCTACTCAGTTTCATACAGACTCCTCAGAAGTGACCCCTATCTGGCATACAAGGCGACCTCAGACCCCACCTTGATGGGACTGCTGCATATCCCCAAGTCAAGCTCTACTCAACTAACCTGCACAAGTGGCCTTCAACCTGGTCTGTCACATCAATAGGACAGATTTGTGTCCTAGAGACTCGCCCCCATCTACAGAATAAACTCCCTCTTCACTTCAAGCAGAGTACCTCTTCACCCATTTTTAATCACAACCTGGATAACTGGACGGGAAACTGAAAATACACCCCTGGTATTCCAACCATGTCCCTGCCTGACAGGGGCATCAGGTATTGACTTGTCTAAACATGGGCTAAACTCGTGGTTAGGCTTATAAAAGCCTCAAGGCCAATAGCGTAGTAACTTCCCATGACTACTTAAAAATGCAGGACAAGATGATCAAGATGGTTATTCAAAGAGTGGGGAAAAATATGGTATTCAAAGAGCAGTTTATAATACATGTTAGAAGAAAAGATGGATGTGAATAATTTCAAACGAACTACAGAACGAATGCAGGTACTGAGGGAAAGGATTAATTTAAGCCCCTCCTTGTGACTGATGCCCAAGACAGAAGGGGATTCAGATTTATCCATCAGCTGTTTTCCCCAGTGGTGAGCGGTCAATAATGCCAGGTTGGAGGACACTTCTATAATCTTTATTATTATGCCATAGCTAAACTATGGAACAACATACTAAACATCACCAGTACAGACAACCTCAAAGTTTAAACTTACTCTTAAAAAAAAAAAAAAAAAACTACCTCCAATTCCTGGACCTGCAAATGCTCAACCTAATATCTGTTCTTTCCACAATCAAACGATATCTCGATCTCTCCTCATTTCTTCAACTTACCCTCCTGCATACTACCATTTCCATCTAACTGGTTTGATGAGTCTTTCTACGTCTCATCTTCCAAATATTTATATATATTTAAAAGTACATATGCATTTTCTCTATTTTCATAATGTTTGACAACTCTGTAATGCTGTTTGAACTTTTCTTGACACATTAAATTGTAATGAAATGTTTAATGCTTTTGTATTAAAGACTTACTTTTCATAGGTGTGTACCAGACTAACGGCCCTGGAGCCTTTACAAGCCTAGCCCATAGGATTACCTTGGCATCGTGCCACTCTACATTAGTTCCCAGTGCCTCTGTCGAGTAGAGCCACTGGAGTGATCCCCAGGGTGAATTTTCTATTTCCAATCCACTCATCAAAATTACTCTTGAAGAGGGCAAGTGAGTTGCTCTGTTTGACATGTATGGGAAGTCCATTCCATAGCATGGGCAGTCTTTGGGTTATGAACCTGTCCCTCCAGAATGTTCTGTTGATTGTGGTAATGAGGTTGAGGTCTCTGAAGAGTGTGGTGCGGAGGGACTGGGATTTCTTTAGGATGTAGCATTTCTAATACAGCTGGGTCAGACATGGCTTAGTAAGTCAAGCAGAGATCGCCACCAAGTAGGCAATATGAGAGAAAGAATAGTTGGAGTTGTTAGAGTCTGTCCATATAGGACAACTATTGAAGGCCTAGGATCATCTGTGTGAGGTACTTTTGCAGCCTCTCCAGTTGTTGCAGGTGTCTAGTGAGTTACATGCCAAATGGGGCATTGTACTCTATAACTGGCCTAATGAGGGAAGAGTAGAGGGAGACTGATCTTTCTTCCTGGATGCAAAACCCTTAGTAATGAAATTTGCCACATAGGACTTTCTGACCACAGTGGCAATGCGATGGTCAAAAGAGGTTGCTGTCAACCTGTGTTCCCAGATCTCATATGCTGCCTTCTGTGCTCAGTGGACTACCATCAATGTGGTAAATTCATGGCAACAGAGTTTTTCCCAAAGGGGATTACAAAATTTTTTGGCATTGAGCTTAAGGCCATGGGTCTGACACCAGTAGTTGGTCTCAGTGAGGCCTTTCTGCAGGATGTCAGCATCGCTTGGGGATGTAATAATAGCTCCCAACTTGCAATCATCTGCAAACTTCATCAGCCAGAGTCCCTTCGTGTTGACCTGGACTTCAGAGAAGTAGATACAAAACAGGAGAGGACCCAGGTCTGAACCCTGAAGGACTCCACTTGTGACTGGTTGGCAGTCTGACTTGGAGTTACCTACTTTTACATGTGGGTTCTGCGAGCCATTTTGCAACCCACCTAGTGATATAGGGGTTGATGCCTAGCTTAGGGAGTTTTTCTATGATTCCTGAATGGGGAATGGTATCAAAGGCCTTGCCCAGATCAAGGTAGGCTGCATGAACCACCTTGGCCTCATCCACAGCTCTGGCGGCGGACTCAAAGTAGTCGACCAGGTTGAGCAGGCATTATCTACACTTCACGAAACCAAACTGCGTGGGATCCAGAGTTCGGAGATTCCCTATATCTTTATTAGGTCCATGATGATGCATTCTATAACTTTGCATATCAGACTTGTCAGGCTAATGGGGCAATAGTTCAGAGTTTCTGTAGTCGCTCCGCCTTTGTGGAGGAGAGGGATGACTGTAGTAGTGCGCCATTCAGTAGGGAAAACAGCCTGAGGTGAGGCTGTGAGTGAACATTGCACACAGATGTGGTGCCAGTTCACTCTGTAGTTCATGTAGAACACAGCCAGGTATATTGTCAGGTCCCATAGAAGCTGTATTCTTGGCCTTGGACAGTGCTGTTTTAACCTGTGCAGCAGTAATACTGGGTGCCTGGCAGTCTACTGGTATTGTGATTGGTCCTGTGGGTGGGGGGTGTAAAGTTGACAATGAATCTGTCGGCCATTATATTGGCAAAATTTGCTGGCTCGGTATAGGACATACCATTTTGCAGTAGCTCATAGCAAAACCGGGTATTGCCGTGGAGATTCTTTACATAACTATAGAAGGTCGTGTGGTGGTCTTTACTATCTGCTGCAATTCTGTTTTCATAGCTAGCTTTAGAGGATCTGATGAGGGATCTCAACTTTTTGTTGGGGCTGATAAGGGAGTTTTTCCAGTCTTGGGACCTCACTGGCCAGATTGGCTTCCTTTTTTTGAAGGAGAGCATCTTGGTTCTATTAGGTATGGCGAGTTCCATGCATTTGTGTACACACTCTTACAGTGAACTGGTGTAGGATTCGGCAGTCATGCAACTATTCTCCATTTGCATGAGTGCCATGAAGTTAGCCACCTCTGTTTTTTTTATGGTGGTTACCTTTGCAGGGGGTGGTATGTGGATTTCCAAGGTGATTAGTTTGTGGTCGCCTCTAACCAAGGAGGAGTTTACTACTGGTGTAGAACAATGGTCAGCCATGTTAGTACTGACCAGGTCAAGAATGCTGCTCCCTTTAGTGGGGGCAAGAATGAGCTGGTCCAGGGCATTGGAATTAATGAATTCCAGAAAACGTTGGGCAAGTGCATTGGTACACGAGTAGTTTACCCAGTTAATGGAGAAGTAGCTGAAGTCGCCCAGTATGAGTGTGTTAGGTTGGACCCCAATATTCTCCAGAGTGCTTAGGAAAAAGTGGAGTGAGTCTTGGGACATGGTTGGGGACCTATAAGCAGGCTACAACCTGAACCACTGTCTTGCCAAAGTTAGCTGCACCTGAAGAATCTCCAATGTGTTACGTTGGGCTACCAATCTGGAGGTGTGCGCATCCTTTATGAATATGGAAACACCTCTGCCTTTCGAGCTTCGGTCCAAGTTCTGGGGCCAAAAGGTGCAGAATGAAATGTAGCCTGGTAGTGCAGGGGTGCTTTCTGCTGCTTTGAACCAGGTCTCTATTACAGCACAAATGTTGAAGTTCTCCATTTTAAGAAGTGCTTCGAATTAGTGTATTTTGAGATTTAGACTTCTAGCATTGAGTAACATGACCCTCAGATTGAATTTGTTTGTAGCTGTTACGGTGGTAATTTGGTCTTTGGAACATCCTAAAAAAGGCAATATAGGGGTGGCAAGAGCCTTGGCCATTATCCACAAGCCCAGGGGTGACAGATGCAGGCCATCTCTGGCAAAGCATAGAGGTCTGTCAATGTCATCCCAGGCAGAGATACTGGATCCCCCTTGGAATGCCACCAGAACTTTTCTCCCTAGGCCTTTGCTGAAAATGAGTTTTTGACCCAGCCAGACTTTTCCGGTTACCAAACATCAAAATAAATAATTAAAGTACACACCCTTTGAAATACCACTGATCATGCTAAGGATGGAGGGAAAAGGGACACACTTATTGCAGACACTGAATTTCCACCATTGCTCATGCAGCAAAATCAAGAACTATTGATTTTAAAGCCGACAGGGGTACCATGTTGATACCTACATGCCAACATAGTACAGAGTCAAACATACTGCTCAAGTTCAGCTCAATTCTGAGATAGGTTGTTAGAAGTGGCATACAAATGGGTGGTTATTCACAAATAGCAACTAACTGATTACGATCACAAGCCTCCAAAAATCTTCGTCAATGAATATACAAAAGCATACAAATGGGTGGTTATTCACAAATAGCAACTAACTGATTACGATCACAAGCCTCCAAAAATCTTTGTCAATGAATATACAAAAGCACGGTCAAAAATAACCTTCTTCATGCCTAGATTTCTCAATATAACCAAGATATACTTGCCCCGAGACATAGCTAAAACCTCATATTACAAACTTTGAAACTGGCTGTAATATTGTTCGAAAAAAATGTGGAGTGGCAGCTATACTCAACTCTGACCAGCTCTCTCGCTCCCCCTCTCAATTACTATCCCAGATTTCTGCCCCGACAAAATACTTACAGCAACCTAATTCAACAGAAAAAACTTGCCATTGCAGCACTGTACATACCCCCAGATACTCTAGCAGCTTCTCGTTTGAATTTCTATATCCATTCCCTATGAAACTATCATCCTTGGGGATATGAATATTGACTGGAACTTTGTTAATACTGCATCCCCTAGCTACTCTACAAACCTTTATAGGCTCATAGATGTTTACTAGGCTAATGACACAAGGGCCTAGCCATGCATCTCAAATCTCTGACAAGTTCGGAAACCCTTGACAAGTGTACACATGGGCCTGGGAGATAAACCATTTACAGGTTACCTGTTTGCAGAGACATAGGTGCCAAACCAGGGATGAATTCTCAAATTTCCCATCCATTGTCCAAGTTGCACTTGAATTGTATTAGCGAGAACTCTGCTTCACATGGATCGAGAGCCTGTTCCATAGACGGTGTAGTCTTTGTGATACATACTCTCTCCAGCAGGTCCTATTTATATCACAGGCAAGGTTTAAGTCTTTAGAACAGGTAATTCTGGTACGGTTTGTTTTGTGGATATGCAGGCAGTCCAGAGTGGGGTATGACAATGACCTGTATACCAGACATAGATCTCCCCTCAAATGTCCATAGGAGACCGAATACAGGGATAGTGCCCCTGAGGCAGTCTGCACAGGACATATTACTTATGCCCTGTATTCTTTTAGTGAAGAACCTCTGTGGACATTCCAGTTGTTGGATATGCCTGGATAGGTAAATACCAAAGGGAGCACTGTACACTATGATAGGTCTGATGAATGCTGAATACAGTGGAACAATGACTTCCTTGGACTTGGATGTCATAGCTTTGTTTTATAAGTTGTGCAACATAGGACTTCCTCACCACTGTAGACACAAGATAAATCAAAGGCTAGATTACTGTATGCCCCCAAGTCCCTGACTACTGGGCCAACTTTAAGGAGTGTTTTGTCAATATGACAGTTACCAGGGATGGTTGACTTCGAGGAACACTATTATGCATTTCTTGGTATTTTGTTTTAGTCGATGGCTCCGACACTAGTTGTTAGTCTGCGTCAGCCCTCCTGGAGAACGTTAGTCAGTGTGAGATTCAATACTAGCTCCTAATTTTGCAATCATCTGCAAATTTAGTCAGCCAGAGACCACTGACATTGGTCTTGACTTCTGAGAAGTAAATGCCAAAGAGGAGCAGTCCAAGGACCAATCCCTGAGGGACTTCACTTGCGACTGGCCTTTTTGTAGAGGTGGACTACCCAATTCTAACTTCCTGGATCCCGTCTGAGAGCCAGTTGGCTATCCACTGGGTGACATACAGGTTTGCACCTAACCTCTTGAGTTTGGCAACAACGCCCAAGTGGAATTTTGTGTCAAATGCCTTGGCCAGGTCAAGGTAGGCACAATGTGAACAATTTTGCCCTCATCTATTGCTTTGGTGACCTTCTCAAAGAAGTCCACCAGGTTGAGTAGGCATGATATGCCCTTTACAAAATGCAAACTGGATTGGCTCCAGTGTCTGGATGTTTACTACATCATCTCCATGATGATTCTTTACATGGCTTTACATACAAGACTAGTAGGTCGGTAGTTTCCTGGGTCTGCTGGAGGTTTGTTTACTTAATCACTCATACACTTGCTATGCAAGAAAAGCTTCCTAAAGTGTGGTGGAACAACCTACAAAGGCTGAAGCAGCCAGTAACGTACACACTGGGTGTGGGACAGATGTAGATATAGCCAGGTGTCCTGCATGCAGGAGGAAGTGGCAATCACCGTTTGTCCTTTGCTACATTTCAAGAAACAAATTAAATATACTAGCATAGACACTGCAAAGAATGTCACAAAACAACTGATTTGATCAGACATTATTCAGAGGCAAAACATGTGGGCAGCATAGCTCTCAACTGCCCAGATTTCTGCCTCATATTTTTGGTCTATTACTCATAAAATTTGAGGTTTTCAGGCAAATCAGAGCTCTGAAGTCACTAATGACAAACTCGAGTTTCAGACTTAATATCATTCAGAAAATGCATGCCTACACAGATTCTGCTATTCTAATGTTTTTAAGAGCAATATTTAATTGTCCCCCCATTTTTCAGTCTTCGACCCCCCCCCAAACTATTTTAGGCTTTGTCCAGATTTCTTACACCAAGAGGTTGTGAGGTATTGTCAGGCAGTGTTTGGTGGGGGCGGGACTTACTACTGCACACCCAGGAAACTACAGTTGTACAACACCGTCCTATGGTCACCTTTCATTGCCTTAACATGAAAATAAGCATGGTTATACGTGCCTAGTAACCATGTAATGCACTTTGTAGTCAAAGAAAAATTGCTGCAGCTCTTAAAATTAAATGCTGTTCACACGGTAATTTTATTGATAATCAACATGCCAAGTAAATGCCATTCAGTGACAAACCAGATATATGCAAAAATGTAAGACTTGGTTGGGCTGCCAGTCAAATTAGTAAACAAGCAATTGTTTCACTAAGTGAATTTGTATGCAGTTCTTCGAATCCCAATGTAAGTGACTGTTGACCTATGAAACTAGCCTGTAGATAAGCCTCTGCCCTGGCCTGCATGTTAAGTTACTGTTGAGTAAATTCCAACCATTTTGGGGCCCCCTACTGCTGACTGTGGAGAAGCTTCCCTGGGCAAAAGGGGGGGGGTTCAAGTCAGTGTTGCCTACTCCCTGTGTGCAGCTCTCAAACAATCCAGAAATAAATCAGGGACACTTAATATGTTAGTGCTATTAACCGGAGATGATAGCAGAATAAGAGAAAATTAATAAACATTTTCCAAATAAAAAAAAGTCTACAACTCTAAATATTGTCATTATTTATTAAGAGTGGTTCACCACCTCTTCCCCAAATGGCATCAGTTTTAGGAGGGAATAAGAGGGGCAGAGCTAAAATCGGGGACAGCCGAGAGGTATACCCCTGACATGTTCAAATAAGGAATGCTAAAGAAACAGCAAGTAGTTTTTTCTTCTTCATTTTTGCAGGAGAGACAAGCCCCCCTGAAATTAAATACACCAACCCCCAAGACTGCACTACAAGGAAAAAGCATACGACATCATGGCAATTTGGCATGTTAAACACACAAGGCACACCCAGTGCTTTGCAGACCGACTGGGGAAGTACTGTTCTACAACAATGCCGGACAAGGCAATTAAGACCCAGTGAATTTGTGCAAAGATGGCAAACTTCGCAAGTGGAGGAACTGTGTGGAACGATGTAAGTGGGCAGAAAGCCTGAAATTAGCTTGGTAGTTAAGACAACCTTTTAAAAACTCCATGTTAGCTACATTAATACTTTTTCCATAAAAGCACAAATGAGGAGACTGTTAGAAACCCACCTTCTAACCATCTTTACAAAAGAACAGATACCTTACAAAAACTATGGTCTTGCTTGTCTATAGTATTAAGAAATGAAAAAATTTCCAAAGTCGCCCCGAAAATGATTTTTATATTTCACCTTTCCCAGGAAAAGGATAGGGAGTGTAGGAATCCGCCTGCTGTGAAGGGCAGATGGGGGGGGGGGGTCTTGTCCCCTTTCAACAATGAGATGATGGCCACAACCTAGAAATATATGGCCCAAAACAAGCAGTGTGACCCTACAATCTACTGGGTTAGCATGAAGGTTAGGGACCATGACTTGGTACCCAAAAGCTAGTGTCACAGATCCTCTCAATCCCAGATATTGGCCAAGTCTGTTTTCAAGTCACTGTCTATCTACTTCTACAAGTTAACTAACAGCTTACTGTCTTCACTTGGCAGTTCTTCAAAGCCATACAATTTGCACACATGTAGCAGTTCAATGGCTGCCATTTAATTTTGATGGGCATTACTGCAAGGTTATTGAGTTGCAGCCACATGCTCATTTCCATCCAAGTGCAAGCAGCTGCTTACAGAATTTTAGAGCATAAGCACCATACTGCCCAGGCAGTAAAATCACTATTCAGAACACTTTTCTGAGAAAATGATTCCACATGTAACTCTTGGTTGTATACTGCCTTTGAAATCTAAACACTTAAATAGCAAGCTCCAAATGTGCACTGTTTAACTAACCATCGCCTGTCAAGTAACATAGCTCAACTACCTAGTATATTTCAGCAACTCATTTTTCATTCACACCGTTCTCTCCCAAATTTAAGAGCCCATTACTGTTCTATTTTGAGAACTGTTTTATACCATATTTTAAATTCTCTGTACAAAAGATTTAATAGCTACACATTTCTTAGAAAGTTTTACTATACATACATGATCCTACTGCAAAATCACAGCATCTGTGCAAACCTGACTGTTCTGACACACACGTAATTGCAAATGCTTACAGACATAAGCCAAGCCACATACCAGACAACTCCGATATCAAATATTCCCATCACTTATGTGGCAGTGAACAAGGCCCTCTAAACACAACCAAACAGACAGAAGGCATACCCGCTTTATGGCTTTGTATTATAACACTACCCCACTGGCATTTCTGAGCAGAAATGGGTGTGGTGAATGTGACTGGCAGGTGAAGGCCATGTCACATACCATGGTAATCATGTCAGATTGACAAGGCATGCAGATTTCGATGGGGGCATCATGAATATTCACAGGGAGTACTCAGTATGTGAATATACTGAAGAAAATGGTCATTACTGGGGAGAATTTCTGTTTTATTAAACAAAAGAAGATCATTAAAGTGTTACTTCATAGCCGGGCACCATAATCGCTTTTGCAGGGGGGCAGGCCCCCCGCACCCCCCATGTTTCTTTATTTAAAATTGTCCACGTTTCTTTACAAACATTTCATGCATGAGGTATGTACAACTTTTTTCTTAGCCTTTTTAATATTTATATTTGCAATATTTCTCTTGAAAGAGGCGTGGATGAAGATTTAAGGGCAAAATTGAAGTGTATTAACCCACCAGATGTGCTGTAGCATGCCCCGCCCAAACCTAGCATCTGACCATTTTGATTGCACCGTCCATCGTTTGATTGAAAGATGCCAACAAAACACAAGGGAATTTAGACCTATATTTCACCAGTAATAAAGCAGTTTTTAAATATTTTTCATGCTATATCACTACTTAACACTAAACACATTTTAAAATATTAGTGATATGAACGCAAGGCATTGACACAATTAATGTGAAATATACATTTTCTGAAGTGAAAGTAGTAAAAAATTATTTTTTAAGAGTAAGTCAAAAATCAAGACGCCCTTTAAATAGGGAGAGTTGACAGATATGCATACCACTTAAGTGTACCTGTGCCGTGAGCTGCCTAATTGAAGTTATTATTAAAGGCTCCATATTCTCCCTCCTGCGCGAACTCGGTGGTGGGTTAATACACTTCAGTATCTCCAATAACACTACACAAGTGATCACAATCCTAAACATTCAAAAACAAGCAAGTTCAGATTCAAGACATTCCGATCAGCAAAACTAACCACCGGTATCAAGGTCATGACTAACTCTGCACTCTGGCAATTGAAGTGTATTAACCCACCACCGAGTTCGCGCAGGAGGGAGAATGTGGAGTCTTTAATAATAACTTCAATCAGGCAGCTCACAGCACAGCTACAAAGGTGTCACTTCATTGGTAGTAAGATGTTTTGATGAATTATTATGATTTAATGCTTGTATTCGTTTAAATTTGGCAAAATTAAAGTGCATTAACCCACTTGAATGTGTTATTTTCTTTCATAACAGTATTCGGTTGTCAAGATGCTTGTGGCACATTTGAATGGAAAGGCCATTAGTGTCATTACGGGGCTTGCTAAATTTAGAAGTTATGTACTTACCATAACGTTCCATCTGAGTAGGTGGATTCATTTGTCTGCAACCTGTGGGTCATGGATCCGAACCGGCATGGTTAATCCAGCTATGGATCCGAGCTCTTAGCTCCTCCCCTCACCCATAATGCCCTGCTCTCCCTACATGACTTCAGATCGAGTTTGCCCCGAATCAAAATACCCTGGAAAGGATAACACATAATATGCAGGAAACTGACAAGGCCAGGGGGATAGGAGGGCGGGATGGTTGCAGACAAATGAATCCACCTACTCAGATGGAACGTTATGGTAAGTACATAACTTCTAAATCTGAAGTAGGAGATTTATTTGTCTGCAACCTGTGGGACAGAGTCCCCAGCTACCTGAATCTTGGGCGGCCGTCATGGAAGGATATTCCGGAGCACCGCGGAGCCAAAGGATGCTCTACCTCTAGATGTGATATCCAGCTTGTAATGAGAAATAAAGGTATGAGATGAAGCCCAAGTGGCTGCTGAACAAATGTCATCCAGAGGAATCCTAGCCTTAAAGGCCGCTGAGGTAGAAACTGACCGGGTCGAATGGGCATGGACTCCCTCCGGTGCGGGCCTCCCAGAAGTTGATAAGCTAAAAGAATACATTGCGAAATCCAGCGTGACAAGGAGACTTTGGAAATTGGCTTACCCAGATTAAATTTGGCAAAGGAAATGAATAACTGATCGGATTGCCTGTGACCAGCTGTCCTGTTAAGATAAAAACGAAGCTGCCTGTGAACATCCAAGGAATGCAGCTTGTATTCACCCTTGTTCTGATACTTAAGAAAGAAAACAGGGAGGTTAATGGACTGATTAATGTTTGCTTCTGAAGCTACCTTAGGAAGAAAGGAGGGATTGGTCCTGAGGTATACGTGGTCCGGATGGAAGACCAAGTAAGGAGGCTTCATGGATAAGGCTTGAAGTTCCGAAACTCTTTTGGCCGAAGTAATGGCTACTAAAAAAGCAGTCTTGAGGGATAAAAATTTAAGATCTACAGTGTCCACAGGCTCGAAGGGGGGAGCGGTCATGGCCTGAAGAACCAAAGAAAGATCCCATGGAGGAACCGCTTGCTTGATAGGGGTCTAAGAAGAAAGGTGCCTTTTAGAAAGATTTTACACAATTTGGCAGACATAAGTGGTCCGGAGTCATGTCCAACATGATAGTGAGAAATGGCCGCAAGCTGCACTTTGACCGTGGAACTACTGGCACCATCATTAAAAAGAGTGGTTAGGAAGTCTAGCACCAGAGGAAGGGGAACAGTGAAGGGATCTAGACTTTGCCGCTCCGCCCAAATGGAGAATCATTTCCATTTACTGCGGTAAACTTACCTGGTAGATGGTTTATGAGCCGCTACCAGGATGGCCTTAACGGGGGACGAGATACCGGGAGTCCTAATTAGGAGTGGAACTGGAGCAGCCAAGCAGTCAGCTTCAGGTTGTCCAGATTCGGAGTTGGTAGGTTCGATGGGTGCGATATCAGATCCGGAATGGGATCTAGAATCCAAGGTGGATTCACCGAGTGAGACCTTAGGTAAGGGAACCAGATCGGTCGAGGCCAGAATGGGGCAATGAGGATCATTCTGCACCCCAACCGAGAGGCTTTCTGAATAACTTGGAGCATCAGAGGCAAAGGGGGTAAGCGTAAAGAAGACCGGGAGGCCAAGCATGCACCAGAGCGTCTCTCGGGGAATCCCCTGGAGGAGGGATTAGAGCGAAAAAACTGTCGCACTTGGTGTTTAAGGAAGACGCAAAGAGATCGCAACAAGGAGTTCCCCACAGTGCGAAGATACGTTTTGCTACTTGAGCATTGAGAGACCACTCATACAGGGAGAGAATGGTGCGACTGAGCTTGTCCACAAGGATGTTGGACCGACCCGGAATATGCGTTGCGATGAGAAAGCAGTTGGTGGAGATCGCCCATTCCCACACTCTCATGGCTTCTCGACATAAGGGATAAGACCTGGTTCCCCCCTGTTTGTTGATGTATCAGACCACAGACATGTCTGACTGAATCGCAATTGTTCCTAGGGGAAGAAAGGCCTGAAGTGCTCGCAATGCCAAGAGCACTGCTCTCATCTCTAGAACAATGATATGCAGGGAGGTCTCCGAGTAGTTCCACGTGCCTTGGACCGTCCGGCCTGCAAAACGCCCCCCCCACCCAAGGCGGGAGGCGTCCGTGGTCACCATGGCGAGAGGGGGAGAAGCACAAAAGGGGCGGCCTCCGTGGAGATCCTGTGAGTGGAGCCACCACAAGAGGGACTGCTTGCAAGCCTTGCTGATCGCAATGGGATGATGCAGAGGTAGAGCAAGGTAAGACCACTGAACTTGAAGTGTCCACTGAAGGACCCGCATGTTGAACTTAGTGAGTGGAAGAAGAGATATCGCTGCCGCCATGGACCCTAGAGCCCTCAGGGCCAATTCCGACGGAACTGAGCTGGAGTGGAGGATGGCCCGCACCTGGAGTCGCATATTCTGAACTCTGTCGGCTGTGAGTAAGGCTCTTAACTCCCTCGTGTCTAACCTGGCACCTATAAAATCTATCAACTGAGTAGGAGCCAGGTTGGATTTTGCTACGTTTATCGTGATGCCTAGGTGGGGAGCTAGATGAAGAAAGGAGTCTCGTGCCAGTGATAGTAGATGCCTTGTTGGGGCGGTAAGAAGCCAGTCGTCCAGGTACGGGAAGACCTGCACCCCCTGAAGCCTCAGGTGGGCAGCAACCACTGCTAATACTTTGGTGAACACCCTGGGGGCTGTGGTGAGACCAAAGGGAAGGACCCTGAACTGGTAGTGACTGGCTCCCAGCCGGAAGCGAAGAAACCTCCTGGAACGTCTGTCCATTAGTATGTGGTAGTATGCATCCTTGAGGTCTATATAGCACATCCAGTGATTCTCTCCCAGAAGGGGGAGGATGGATTGCAAGGTGACCATCCGGAACTTCTCCTTGGGAACTGCCAGGTTTAACAGGGACAGGTCTAAAATTGGTCTTGGGTCCCCCATCTTTTTTGGCACTAAAAAGAACCTGGAGTAGAACCCTGACCCGATCTGGTCTGGGGGGATGGGCTGGATGGCTCTTTTACCCAGCAGATGGCCAATTTCTGCCGAAGCAGCCTCCCACTGACCGGGTGGAACGTCGGGGAGGGATTTTAATTTTGGAATATGATGAAAGGGGATCTTGTATCCTCTGGATATAATGCAGAGGACCCAGCGGTCTGATGTTATGGACTCCCATGCCGCTAGGTGCTCCGAAAAACATCCCCAGACTGCCTCCAGAGTGGAGCAGTCGGGCAACCCTTTAGGGCTGCTGCGCGGGCCGTTCAGAGAAAGGTTCTCTGGACCAGAAGTTCATGGGAGCCCCATCTGCCCCTGGGGTGGCGTCCTCCCTGTCCTCCTCTGCCACGGAAGGACTGGTTGGGATTGCTGCGACTTCCGGAACCACATCTTCTTCTGGCCCTTTTGGTTCCTAGAGTAGGACCTCTGGGGCACAGCGAAGCAGATTCCGACGGCAGACAGCGTCTTCCCATCCTTTTCGCTCTGGGTCAAGGTGTCGTGAACAGTTTTGCCAAAAAGGGCAGAACCATCAAAGGGGGGGTTCGCGAAGGATGCCTTGAAGGGCTCCGTGAAATCGCAATGGCGGAGCCAGGCCTGGCATCTAGTGACTAGGCCTACTCCTGCAGCTCTAGCTGCTCCCTCAGTAGCATGGGACAGCAACCGCATAGAGGTATTTGTCACGGACCGAAGAGTGGCCATACGGGTGGAGTGCAAAACTTTGTCCTCCTCCGACATGGACTCTGGGGGGGGGGGGGGGGTGCAGTGTATTCTTTAATAAGATCGTGCTGCATCCTGATAACACGTGCCAGGTAGTTGAGCGCCCTCACTGAGAAGGTCACTGAACTACACATTCGCTTCCCCAAGCGGTCTATCATCCGAGACTCCTTGCTCGGGGGATGGACTGAGGGACTCTCCTGGGCGAGTTCCCTCTTGGTGGCTGCTGCCGTCAACATGGTATCTACCGGGGGCCCCTTACTCCAGTGGGCATGGTCTGCAGGGGGGCTAAGGATACGGTCTGGCCTTTTGGGGATTGGCTCCACGCCCTGGTGGTAATAAGGTCCACCAGGGGGTCGGCAGGAGGGGACACCCAAGCAGTAGATAGGCCCGCTTCGAATGCCTCCAAGAACACGGACTCGTCCGAGGAAGACTTGGGGGCAGACCACCCCCCCCCCTTATGCGAAGCATTTCCATGATGTCTCCAAAGGAGACATTCTCGGGGAGTGATCTTGGGGAGCCTTCCCCTTCCTCCAAGTTGTGTCTTCAGTTAAAGACTCGGGGGAGTGTGTGTGCCTCCTTTTACACGTATGCTTACGAGGGGCTTCCTCGGGGGGGGGGGCTGTCCGAGGAGCCCCCGCAAGCAGTGTCTTGTTCCAATGGAACAGCTTGGGGCATTGAAGCGGGCTGTCCCAGTGGCCGGATGGTGGAAGCCTGACCCAGTGCAGATGGACCGCGGGACAGAGCCGAAGCAAGTGCCGGGCTCCACTACATCAAAAGCAGAGGGGGAGCCAGCCTCGACAAACGGATCCGAAAGTCGGCTCCCCCTCGGATCCGAAGAGTGGATCGGAGCCGGCCCCGAGACACTCTGATCCGAAGGACCAGTACGCTCCGACACAGACGGCGCCGAAGGCACACTGAGTCCCCTGGATCCGAAGCTCGGAGACAGGCTCCAAGAGGTCGGATCCGAAACATGAGGGCAGGGTCGGATCCGAAGTACCTAGTACTATCGGCACCAACCCACCCCCGGCTCCGAACCCGGGTAGCGGGTCGGAGAAGGAGCTATAGGCTTGAAAAATGGGGTCGAGCTCCCCCCCAGAGGGGGGGGAGGTAGGAGCACTCCCATCTGCATCTGGGCCTGGATGAACCTTCTCGTCATCTGGTCCAGATCGGCGTCGGAAAGGCTATATGTAGATCTCGAAGAGGCTACCAAGGTAGGCCTTGAGTGCCTCCTCTATAGCCTCGATGGAGATCGGGTCTCCTCCTCCTCAGGCCCCGGTGAAAAGCAGACCGGAGCCGAGGGGGGGGGCCAGCAGCCAAGGAGGCCGGAGAAGCCCGCTTCGCTGGCGGGGCCAAAACGGAGGTCTCAGCCCGCCGCTTGTGGTGCTTCTCTCTCCGATCCTTTTTTCTTGCCTCTCTCTCCTCCAACCCAGCAGCGGGAGGTTGAGTCCCAGGTGGAGGAGGGGGGAGCAGGCGAGGAGGGAACCGTAGCCACAGTACCCACCACAGGAGCGGAAGCCAAAGCAGAGTCTGGGGGTAGAAGTCCCACCAGGACCAGCTTCGACCTCCGCTCCTTCAATGCCCTGGGGTTGAACCCTGCACAAATGGAACATCCAGAAGTTAGGTGTTCAACCCCAAGGCATCAAACGCACCAAGTGTGGCCATCAGCAAGGGAAAGCTTATGGCCACACTCGGAGCACTTCGAAAATATTGCCTTAGGGGCTTCTGACATAACCAAGTCCTTTTTTTTTTTTTTTTAAACAAATAAAAGACAGAGAACTAGTACTAAACTAGTACACACACAAGGCCCCAAACAGCACACTCAAACAAAAACTCCGACCAGCGAGGGGAGGGTATAAAAATAAAGTTTTAAAAGTAAAATTTAAAACCAAAACTATCAAGAGATAAAGGGAAACCTAACACAATCACTCAAAACTAACTCCAAAAAATCAAATTAAAGCTTTTTTTTTAGACATTAATAATCAGTTAACTGAAGAGCTCAGACATCCAAGACCTGGTTACCAGCGCGGCAAACTAGATCTGAGGTCATGTAGGGAGAGCAGGGCATTATGGGTGAGGGGAGGAGCTAAGAGCTCGGATCCATAGCTGGATTAACCATGCCGGTTCGGATCCGATATCGGATCCATGACCCACAGGTTGCAGACAAATGAATCTCCTACTTCAGATGCTCTGGTTTTGACATGGATTTACCGTTACATTTGCATTGCGTGTCAATCACGGCACATTCCTGTTGTTAATCCCCTCCCTCCGGCATGTCAATCACTGTGGGCATGCCCATTCCTGCGCTAACTCGGTGGTGGGTTAATAAACTTCAATTTCGCCGATTTAAGCATAGTACTTGGAATGTACTGCATTCCATTGCTGATTTTTAATGTAATGGACAGCTAATACTTTCCCACAAACTTGTTTTTCTGTGGTTGTATGAAAATGATAAACAGTAAAGGCACCACGTTAAACTTCTGACATATACATTTGCAATCAGTGTTTTACATATTCATATGGCTGACAGAGGTCTATTTATGTTTATTCAGAAGCAGACGAACAGTAAACATCACGCGGAGGACGGTGGGCAGGATTTGGGCGGTGCTTGCTACTGCGCATCTGGTGAGGTAGTGTTCTAATACAAAACCGCTAAACGCTGCAATTATTTCAGTACAAAGCCTTATGTGCAAGTGGCGGTTTTGTATTAGAACATTACCCCACCGCAATTTCACGCAGGAATGGGAGTGGCCTCCATGACTGACAGGGCAAGCCTGTGTGACATTGCATGGAAAACACGGCAGAGTGACAAGCCATGCAGATTATCCACGGACATGGTGAATATTTAGGGTTACCACCTGTCCCACTTTGCGAGGGACAGTCCCTTTTTGGGCAGTTGTGTCCTGCACAAAAATTGGGGAAAAAAGCAAATATCCTGAGATTTTAGGACAAAAATTCTGATATTTTCTTTAATAGTTGCATAAAAGTTATTTTTTTTATCTGAAACATCTAAATGTTACAAGAAACAGAATAAGCAACTAAAATGTTACAAGCTTTTATTTAGGCAAAAAGTGAAAGTGCCTTTGTACTGGCCATGAGTATGTTTTGCCCTGCAAAATCTGACGTTTCTACAAAAATGTCCCATCTTGGGCATTTGAAAAGGTGGCAGCCCTATGAATATTCATTGTTTCACATAAGATGAACATGAAGTAATTTACAGTGGCACACTTAGCAAATGCAATTTCTGATCTACAGTTGGTACGATTATTGGCCTAGGCCAACAGGATGCCACTGTAGCAGCGGCACTTTTCCAGCATTTATTTGGTGTAGCTAGACCAGGATGGGGGCACCAGGTTGTATGGTGAGGGGCAACGTGGAGCCCTTTTGCCTAGGGCACCAGTTGACCTAAGGCCGCTCCTGGGTATGAAACCACAGAGGAAAAGAATCTGCAGGATAAAGCACTCTATTTTCAAGTAACTACAACAGTGAATTATTTCAAGAAACGCCATAACCCCTACACGCAGTCTTTTACTATAATTTTGCGCAGTAATTGCTTTAGCAGACCCCCCCCCCCCTTTCTGTAAACATATTTCTGGAGATAAAGCAACTAGCAATAATTTGAGGCAGTGGGACAATAAATATATTAAATAAATGCAATAAGAAAGACCTCCCAGAAAGGTCGCCACCCGCACTTCTACAAAACTGTAATTTTAAGTCTGTGTAATAGTTTGTATACATGCAGCATGTGTTCGCAGCCCTCCCACTTTAAAAAATTGTAATTAAGTAATAGTATACTGTTTTTTTATAAATGCAGCATTTTCTGTGTTTGAACAGGTAATGGAATACATCAAAGCTTTTTGATCACTGGAAATTGGACTGCTGTCGTGCACAATCCTGGCACCAGGCAAAAGGGTGAAAAGGGTTTTATCGAAATAATTGCAATGCTTTGTATATTCATTTTGCAGATGGTCTTCCGAGGTTTATTCAAAGACTTTAAACGTTCTTCTCAGAGTAGTGGACGGGGTTTTGGGCGGTCCTTGCTACGGCGCATCTGGTGGGGTAATGTGCCAATACAAAACCCGGGTGGCGTCTTGTCACTCAACCCTGTCAATCATGTAGGCCCCACCTATTCCTGCACGAAAATCGCGGTGGGGTAATGTTCTAATACAAAGTCCGTTTAGCATACTCAACTTTCTGAGGATGGGTTTCCCCATGTTTATTCAAAGCACTTTAAAAAACAAGCGTCATGAGCAAAGTCCTGGGTGGGCTTTAGGCGGTCCTTGCTCCTGCGCATCTGGTGGGGTAATGTTTGAATACAAAACCAAACATTGCTTTTATAAACGCTTTTTGAAAGTAGCTAAAACAGTTTTTATACCCGCGTGTATTTTCTGAAACATACGAAGTCTGCAACAAGTCTATTATTTAATGACAGAACTCAACTAATTTGAAGGAAAACCACACATTTTTGAGGAACATACAAAATAGGAGGTACAAATCTGGACAGTTGAGAGGTTTAGCAGACACACAGGCAAAGACATACACACCACATTGGGAAAAACAAGCAAGCACGTTAGTGTATAGTCCCCTCCATAGTCTTTCTTCTACATTTACACATGCGGTGGATGTGTCACTTAAACAGTGACAATCTACAGCCAACATTCACACCGCGGGAAGGCTAGCCTTACAGCGAATATGGGCTCTCAATGCATTTCAATTCAGCACAGTGAAAACAGACTACCAAAAATGTATACTACACATTGAACCACTCCCCCAGCAAATCAACCATGTCAACTAATTCAAACCACGGAAAATAATAGACAGGAGTCAACCCGGCAATCCTACCTTGTGCAAACCTGAACATTCACTCCTCAAAACACTAACACAAACCACACTACAAAAAACAACCAGTATAACCTGCGCAATCTATGACAGTGAGTGTTAACCGCAGCTACACATTCTACCACAAATTACGCGCTACCCTTGAAATATAACTCTAAAACAAGAATATATAAAATTGAATCGGCAACAACACTGCATATTTGTTTGAAGCTCACACCATAGCACAACTTACCTGCTTAGTCAAATATTTGCTAAGTTCCCCTGCACTCTTCTCGTTTAGAGATGCGATAAACTGAAGGGAAGGGAGATCAACCTGAAGATCTTCCATAATACTATGAGAGAAATCCCACGATCAACAGCAAAAAAAAAAAAAAAAATCAACCCGCTACAGACAGCACACAATGTATCCTACCAATTTCTAAGAACACAGCAAGTTCTAGCTACAAACACACGTGGATCCACGCTTACTTTAGACTTCCGGGGCACTTAATACGCAACTATTGTCGAAAGAAAGAGGGAATAATACTGGCGGTTTCTGTTTTACGCGCATCCTGAGGGGGGCGGTAGTTAGTAAAGGAAGTAAGAAAAATCTAGGGTTCGGTTGTAACTAATGTAGTTGCTAGGTAATGTAATGGTATTGTGCAGTCATTGCTGGGATTGTTTTAGAGTATGTGAGTCTCATATTTCTCTTGTGTAGTAGTAGCATTGTGTATCAGAATGTTTCTTTGATTTTATGGTCGTTCTTGATTTTGGGTTAAATGTTTGGTAATTATGTGTGTCCACAGAAAAAATCAGTCACTATAGTAAGCAAATAGGGTTAAGTGTAAACAACATTGTATTCTTCAGAAAAGCACATCAAGGCAAATATTGTTAGGGTGTTAATGTACTGTATGAATAGTTTCCCCACCAAAATTAAATGGTGATAGCACTGCACCTGACGTATTTTCCCCGTCATTGGGTTTATCTTTGCCCCAAAGTAAGGAAGCCGATTTACAGCTGTGAGTATGAGTATTTCTATTTTTGAGATAAAACTTTTAAGCGCTCACCACTGGGACTTTAACGGTGTCCGTACAGCCAGCGTACATGTAATAAAGTAGCGTTTACAAAAACTGTGTACTGCGTAGTGTGATGTGTGTGTTTTATGGATATTAATTGTACTCGTTCGCTTGTGACACCCACGAAGACTAAAACAGAGAGTAGAATTAATTACATTCCTTCGCGTGCGCCCCCAACACTTTTCTAACAGGCGTTTTTAGATTATTACAGATAAAACCTGGCTTATTCATTACTGTTTCACTGTCTGCCATACTCGCCCCATAGGGTTAGTTAACAGAATAGTAATCGTTTTACTGTTTAGTTTTTTGTTCTGTAGCAAGACGGGGATAAGCAGAGCCGGTGTTGACTCTTGCTGGGGCCACCCAAAATAGTCAGGGAGCCTTTGGACATTTCCAGTCTAAAACTATTATCACTTCTGCCTCTCTAAAGTAATCTGTTA
Source organism: Protopterus annectens (assembly GCF_019279795.1). Lineage (NCBI taxonomy): Eukaryota > Metazoa > Chordata > Ceratodontiformes > Protopteridae > Protopterus > Protopterus annectens. The sequence continues at coordinate 1,390,136,408 of NC_056725.1, forward strand.
GTTCATGCTGCAGAAGTTTAGGAGTAGTAGGCATAGACTGAATACAATGGTCCTTACATTATGACATGTCTGCGTACTAGCCGGCCTTAGGCATGGGCCAATTAGGCGGTCGCCTAGGCTGCCGCTGTATCAGGGTCACATTTCCAGTATTTACTTGGTGTAGGTAGACCAGGATGGGGGCAGCAGCTGGTGTGGTAGGGGGCGCCGTGGAGCCCTTTTGCCTAGGGTACCAGTGGACCTAAGGCCGCTCTACACCATGTGTGTTTGCTCATCTCTACATCATTCATACCTGTTAGCTGTCCTTGATTTTGACTCAAATTTTAGGCCTGTTCCTCTTAAAACTGGTAACTGTTAGAGAAAGGGTGGTGAATTGCACCTAATAAATATAGTAATTAATAGTTATACATATTAAGTTGAGACATTTACAGAATAAGAGATTGTGAATTAATATACATGTTCTGAATTAGTCCCTGATTCTGTTATTTGTTCCTGATTTGGTTGAGAACTATGCTGGCATTTAGTTGCAGTGATTTTAATTGCAACCCTCTGAACAAAGCTATCCCCAAATTTAATGGTGCCTTAGGTGAAGGGCTTTATGGTGCCTACCCCCCACCTACTGTGTCACCAACCCCTGTCGTCTCCCAGTGCTTCCCTCATATTCCCCCCAGTCATGGGCTCCCCCATAACATAGATTACTTTTCTTTTCCTCACATTTCGTCTTGCTCTTCATTTTTTCCAGAACTCATGTCTTTCTCAATGCTCCAAAGTGCATTTTACATTTTTTGTAAAACATATTTTTTTATCGAAAGATGGCCTACACAAAAATCTTGACTAAGAATTTACATTTATTGTTATTATTCAGCATTATCCTTGTATCCCCTTCAGCACAGCAACTGGCCAAGACGGCACAGTAATAACTGCGTAGAAAGTAACTGAATTAAGATGAGGAGTTTGGGGGCTATCGGACTCCTAGAAGCATTTTCCCAACCTTTTGATCAAGTGGTGTCCTGAACAAAAGCTCACAATAAACTAATAACACAAATGTTTAACAGGGTACAAAAATTCTATTTGGGAGTTTCTGCCTGCCTCCCCCCCCCCCCCCCCCCAGGCAGCTGCTGTCCCCACATTCTTTCGCCGTTAGACTGTAATAAAAGCAAAGGCACAAATGACCACAATCGTCTATTCCAAGTGACTGCTGTCATTCATATACATAGCATGCACATCACCCCATCCCCAAAAGGCAGTCACCTCCATATATGTGCTTGATGTGTGATTAGAGGTAAATTAAAAGAAATAATGATCTTAGTATTGTGTTCCAACTTGCTGCTTATAGAGAACACACAGTTCCTGCACAACATATAGTGACCTTCTTTGTACACCGCTAAGGAATGTGAGAGAAATAAAAGAAAGAATGACTGCATTGTCCCCATTTCTAGTACAGGCTATAATGACCTCCTGTGCACACTTTTAAGGGTTTGATTGTGAGGGAAATTAAAGAAATAATGACATCATCCCAGTCCTCCCACATGAGCTACATCACCCTTCTGTACACAGCTATGAGCAGGACTGGTTTTAGAATAGGTACAGTTGAGGAGACAGAGGACACCTTAAGACCATGTTAATCTCCATTTATACATTCTGGCATGAGGGGTTCACCGGATTCTTAGAAGTTCTAAGGGTATTAATGTTCTGTGATGTATTTTATGGCTTAGTTTTGAAAGATAATTACTTGTTAACTGCCTTTTTACCAGTATCCAGAAGAATTATGTGCGTCCACCGATACAAATCAGTGATATGTTTCAAACAGGAACACACACACACACACACACACACACACACACACACACACACACACACACACACACACACACTCACTCACTCACTCACTCACTCACAAGCCAGGGCTATTACAAGATACACAAACAAACATGCTGCATACTCAACTTCAGGAAACTGGAGAACAGCATGTCTTGGAAGTGCTGCAGGACACTAGAGCACATGGGTAAACCCATACAGACACAGGGAAGGCATGCAGACACTGCACAGAAAAGGATGCAGCCAAGAACTCAACAAAAACAAAGTACTGTGAAATGGCAACACTACTCACTGCACCACTGTGCCAATGAGAGGTTGCTTTCAGTCACATCCTACTTCTGCCAAACCATCAAATATAACCACTTGTTATGTGCAGGATCTATGTTTTTAATGGTAACTGAAAGAAAATGTCCAACTTGTTATTCTTAAATGCATTGCAACCACCCCCACATGCACAAACATGATGGCAGTGCTGATGATTGTGACAGAAAGTGAAAGAAATTACGGCCAGCTTGTTATTTTTACAATGTAATCCAATCCCTGCTCCCCCACACACGCAAGCTATACCAATAGTAGTTTTCACTGATTTCAGCAACTAGTAATACATTTGGGTCAGTAATACTGCCAAACCAGTTCTGTGACTGTTTTATAGCAGTCGTCAAGTGGCAGCAGGTGTAAGTCAGTTTTATTTATCTAACCAAACACCGTGCGAACCAGACCACCAGGTAAGCCAGAAACGAAAAGCAGCCATTTTTGGCTTTCCTGCTGGTTCAGTTTACACAGTATTTGGTTATATTGTGGTTTTCTTCATGCAGAACCCACTTATTGGTTTTGGGTTATTTTTATTTATCTCATTGAGGAGTAATGTATATCTATCATATTTAGAGCTCTTCTCACCGGGCCTCCACTGAAAACGGGCTATTTATGGCCCAGTGGACTTCCCTGGTCATCAGACTTAAATAAATAAATATCACTGTCCCTGATTTCACAGAATGTTCATGCTTTTGCCTCATATTTTTGCCCTGGCCCTTGTAAAGTGTTTGATTTGCTTGTAAATCATTCAGAATTGCAGATAGTCAATAATATTAAACATTAGAGTTTCTTACTTATTGCTAAGAAAATGCATGTTGATGCAAAACATGTTATTCTATTAACTTTTTAAGTGAATTAGAATAATATTTTAAAAGTGTTCCTTATTCTGAGCCTTTATTCCACCATTATTTTTAACTTTGCCCAGAATTCTTGAGCAGAGAAATTGAGAGTTATAGTATCTAATGTCTTGCCATTATTTATAAAACTTTCTCAAAAAGAAAACCATCCCTGAAGATTGGGAGCATCTGCTCTTAAAATCTCAGGTAGATGCTGAGATTGGTTACTCTGGGTTGCCAGGCTCTAGCGCTTACCTCGCTCACATTCATTCACTGATTAATGTCTTTATCCTAATATGGTCATATCACAAGCCAATTTAGGTTAAAGTACTTAACAGGAGAGTGGATGATCTCCTTTTTTTTCTTTTTCTCCTCATTTCCCCCTACCAGTGACAGCTTTTACAGACCCCATACTGTCAAAGATAATCAATGGGCCTACATGGACTGTCGGTGTCTAATGCCAGTTGTAATGTTAGCTTTAATGGACAGAATTCCCACCAGAAGGATTTAACTAAATCAAGGGCACTATATCAGTGGTAAAACATTTAATGAAATTATGAAGCCTGCTATTTGACAAAATGCTGTCACTACAACCAAAGATATCTTTGAATTTTAAGAAGTGGTGCCCAACATTAGAAAAGAAAACAAACCATATTCACATTTTCCCCATTCATATGCATTATACATCACACATTTTTCTTCATTTGTAACTATCAGTCCAACATTACATAAATTGCTGAATTCCTGCTTTTTCTTAAACCTCACTCCTGTTCCTTCTGAACATTATTCTACATATATTGTTCCTACAGTTTCCGTTTATTTTGTGTAATTTGCTCGTTCCCCTTTTCTATAGATCCCACTTCCATTTTTTCTCTGTTTTATAACATCAAATGCTTCAAATACAACAAAAAAATGCTTCAAATAAAGTTGCTTTAGAAACTTCATCAGATGTGAGCGTACCAACTAGTAATGACCCTTAAATAAAAATATCTCAACCAATTATTCAATCATAGCTCATTTGCAATAAGCTTAAATACTGAATGACAGAAATAAGACATATAAAATGTATAAAGTTCATAAAATTGATGAAATACATAAAATTAGATTGAAACATAGTGTGTAAACTGTCCAATGACACATAAATAAAATTGAGTATATAAGAACAAATATAAAAAAATAGTAAAAATGAGTAAGTAAATAAATACAGACTAATTACACTGTAGAGCAACATTAATAAAATTGTCCAACACCACCATCTACTGGCCAAAACCAATAATAGCAGGAATAAATTCCTTAAGGTTTAGCTGATCTGAGTTTTAAAACAAGCACAAGATAAAAGCTCCAGATGCATGTCTTTTAACATGGGAGGAGACTGGAGCACCCTGAGGAAATCCACACGAACGCAGGGGGAACATGCAGACTTCGCACTGAAGGCACCCCAGCCGAGAATCAAACCAGAGAACCTATTGCTGTGAGGTGACAACGCTATCGCTGCACCATTGCGCCATCCGTTTATATTCTTTTTCTTATGTCATACAAACTCAGTTTAAATTTCCTTTCAGTTTTACCTATGTAAATCTATAACATCCACAGAGATAATTTCTTCAGCTTTGAATCAACATATTTAGCTAAGGGGGCAGTAACAGAGCCTTCCGCCGAGACTATCGGTCTAAGAGGGGGGATCATTAACATCCTTATGAACGTTAGGGATACCAAATATAGAGGGGACCCTGGGTTTGTCCACATACAAAAAATTGTACGTATCTCTATCTATAAGTTCCTCCATTAACAAGTCATGTAAACAGACCTGAATTCTCTTATACACTGTATTAATCTCATTCAATGAGACTCTCGTGTATTTAGTGTCATCACCCAGGATCTCCATCATCTTTCCTTCATACATAATCCTGTCCATCAATACTACCTCCCACCTTTGTCAGGCTTCATTATTCTTAAGGTTCTGTTATTCCTGCATTCATCTAATAAACGTTTTTCATCCATAGTTAAATTAGGATGGACAGAATTATGTATGAGATAAACATGATGGAGATCCTGGGTGATGACAGCAAATACACAAGAGTCTCATTGAATGAGATTAATATTGCATATAAGAGAATTCAGGTCTGTTTAAATGACTTGTTAATGGAGTGACTTATAGATAGAGATACTTACAAATTTTTTTATGTGGAAAAGCCCAGGGTCCCCTCTATATTTGGCATCCCTAAGGTTCATAAGGATGTTAATGATCCCCCTCTCAAACCAGTAGTCTCAGCGGAAGGCTCTGTTACTGCCCCCTTAATTAAATATGTTGATTCAAAGCTGAAGAAATTATCCATGATGAGAGCAAATGTTTTAAAAGATTCATGGGACTTGTTAAAAAAGGTTAATAAGAGTTTATATTTCTGATAATTTAATTTTTATCTCTGTGGATGTTATAGATTTATTTTCCTGAATACCACATGATGTGGGTAGAATGGTTTGAGGGGGTTTTAAGTTTTAACAATGAGATATCTTGTTATGATTTCCATACTTGTTTAATATTAATGGATTTGGTTTTGGAAATCAATTTTATTTTCTTTGAAGGTGAGTTTTGTTGACAGCTTAGAGGTGTAGCGACGGGTTCACATTGTGCGCCTACTTATGCAAATGCCATTCTGTCTTACTGGGAGAAGAAATATGTCTTTAATTCAGAGTTTATGGACTGTTGAAACCATTATACATTATTTCTGGATGACATATGTCTATTTTGGGTGGATTCAGAAAGTATGTTTTTGGAATTTTTTAATTATTTATCTAGCACCACCAGTTTTTTAAGGTTTACCTATGAAATAGGACAAAACGAGATGAAATATTTGGATGTCAATATATGTAAACATAATTGTAGTTTTAAATCTAAGTATGTTGAGACATTTTTGAACTCATACACTAGTACTCACCCATTTTACCAGAAAAGGGGTTTCGTAAAGGGTCAGTTTGTTTGTGTGAGCAGAATGACTTCAAAAGATGCTGATTTTAATGATGAGTGTAAGTTCCTTATGAATTTATTTAAGGCTAGGGGATATCCTCAAAATTTATTGATGGAGGGATTTGAGGAAGTCTCTGAGGTAAGGAAAACTAGGTTTGCCCCCATAGTAGGGAATGGCATGCATAATTTTGGTCAGAACAATCAGAATACTGGGTAGGCTGATAATGCTTATAACAGTGCCCTGGTCATCATATATGATGGGAATGAGAAGCTTGTTAGAATATTATAGAGAGTGAATGGATGAAGTTTACCAATATTTCTGATCTGAATTTTATTTTTGACAAACCTTTTAAAAGTATACACAGAAAAGTCCGTAATATTAAAAACATTTTGGAGAATGGAACTACTTATTTTAACACTATAAAACAAGGTAAAAGGGCCACTTATAAATGTGGGTGTTGTGGCCAGTGCCCATATGTTAAGACAGGTGACACAGTGTATTTAAAAAGTAGAGATAAGTACATTAAAAGCAGGGGTTATGCTAATTGTAACACTGGTGGTATTATGTACCTTGCTTTATGTGACAAATTTGAGGCGTTTTACATAGGTAAAACCAAAAGGAAATTTAAACTGAGGATGTATGAGCATAGGTATGACATAAAGAAGAAAATATAAACAATGCTTTATTCAAACATACCCAAAGATGTAAGGGAGCTGATTGTTGTTTTTTGTGATGGAAACATTGCTCATTGATCCAAGAGATGGTCCTTGGGAAACCCAACTGGAGTACAGGGAACTATATTGGCAGTTGGTGCTAGAAGCCAGCAGGTTCCGTGGCTTAAAATGACACTGTTTCTCTTGTGACTGTTTTAAAACTCAGATCAGCTGAACGTTAAGGAATTTATTCATGCTATTATTAGTTTTGGCCAGTAGATGGTGGTGTTGGACAATTTTATTAATGTTGCTCTACAGTGTAATTATTATAGCAATAACCCACGCCTGGGTGTGGGTAATGCGGGATTTAACCACAGTTGGCGTGGTTTGGTCCCGAGGGACCAAACAAAGACAACCGTGGTTAAATCCCGCATTACCCACACCCAGAAGTGGGTTATTGCTATTATACTATGACATTATTTAAGAAAAGAAACAATCACTTTTCTTAAATAATGGCATTGTATAATGCCTCTTTGCTGCCCTTCCGCAGCTGTCTGGCATCCGCGGCAGTTCTGATGTACTGCGCATGCCTACACAGTACATCAGAGCTGTGGCCAAAAGCAACGGAGAAAGCAAGATCTCCATTGCTTTTTTACTGTTTCGCTATGTTAAATGGGTTTAACATAGCGAGACAGCTTTAAAATAAGCAACAGAGATGTCCGTTGCTTATTTTAAAGTTGTGTCGCTATGTTAAACCCATTTAACATAGCGAAACAGTAAAAAGCAACGGAGATCTTGCTTTCTCCGTTGCCTTTTTTTTTAAACCTGTGTTGCTATGTTAAACTCTTTTAACATAGCCAGACAGTGTTTTAAAAAAAGACTTATACAAATGGAAAAAGTCCGGGCGACCGGACCTTTTTCCATTAGTATAAGTCGATTTACAACGTGCACGCTGGCCAATCAGCGTGCACGTTTTGGAATATTAATAGGGGGTCATGGTATAATGTGTATTTACTCATTTTTTACTATTTTTTGTATATACTCATTAATTTTATTTATGTGTCATTGGACAGTTTACACACTAAATTTCAATCTAATTTTATGAATTTTATACATTTTGTATGTCTTATTTCTGTCATTCAGTATTTAAGCTTATTAGAAATAAGCTATGATTGGTTAATTGGTTGAGGTATTTTTTATTTAAGGGTCATTACTAGTTGGTACGCTCACATCTGATGAAGTTTTCAGACAAAAACATGGTGATCAAGTTAAGCGTTCATGTGCTGTTTTATTGTATGTGCTTATATTTTGGTGTGGCTTTACATTAAATTTGTGGATTTCGGATTATGTGTGTCCCTCCAGTGCCTTTTTTGTGTTGATTAGTTTTTTGTTTGGCACTTTTACCACTTTTTTACGTGTTTAAAATTGGTTTAGACTTTTCTAATAATTGCTTTTTTTGGCAGCCAACAGAGTTAAACTTAATAAGACCTTACTATGTCTAGGCAGTTCAGATCCTGTGTCTCAGCTCAGAAGAATAATTTCCTTGGTTATAGCCATTTGCTCACGCAATATTTCTGACAAAGTACTCTGTAGAGAATTTTTAAAATCTGCCAACTCATTACACTCCCAAAACATATGTTTCCAGTTACCTCTTTCTTCCCCATCACACTTCCAACATTTGCTGTTTTCAGAGGAAAAATTCTTTGAAGTCTGCTTAGGGTATATCCTCACCAGCAGTCTTGATACTTCACTGTGTTTAATAGAACATTGCTTAATTTAGTTTATTTATTTAAAGGTAGGTAGTGCAGTCCATATTAGTCCCAAAAGTTAATGTTTACAGAAAGCATGTAGACTGTCTTTCACATCTGTGAGGTGAACAGAAATAGCAAAAGGACAGATAGCAATCAGTGTAAATGGGAACAGTGGCTGTAACACTGAGATATCGACAGCTACATTCTGTAAGCAATGTTATTCACATCATGCAACTTTACTAACACAAAGAAATAGTCCAACACAACTTACCATTTATGTATAGCAACACATAATCAAGACAAATAGAAAGAACAAATATTTCATAGTAAATGCTTATCTGATTCTTAGCTTTAACTGAAAACAGTGAGTTAACAAACTGGCTGATCCAAATACCAAGCTTGAAAATGTATGGACATTCTCATGTACACAACCAGCACAGTTAGAGTACAGGGATAAAGCCCTGATAGCCCAGGTGATCCAAAGTTGATTAGTGACTCAAATGCTTAACAGTGCTGCAGGGGAGGATGGTCAAGCTTAACTGGGAGAAGGGGTGGAAAAGGACACACATAGCCATAATCCATTGGAGGAGATATGGCATTGTAATGGGCATTCTGTTGCTAGGCATATATCAGAATCACTACGTTACCACCTGATGGTAATCCTTATTAGTAAATACATGGGAGCATGCCCTTATGGGGGCATTATAATCCCTCACAGTGATGCTGGTAGCCCTTCCCCTTTGAACTTAAACAGAAATGCTCTAATTGTCAGCGTGTCAGCAGGAGCACAAGCACAGACTCACCAGTGTGTGCTTTAAAGGCTCTTGCACTTGCAGATCTGAAGATTCTCTACCACTAGGGAATAAATTAATAGGGAATACTTGATGGTTGACAAGCAGGGGGAAAAACATCTATAAAAAACATTCTGAAGTACATCTCTATTATTTGGCAAATGCTTGCCACTGGACTAAGCTGTCTCCTGTATACTAGGTGGGTGCCCACTATCATACTTCATCCTCCATACTTTCTCTACTGCTCCATTTTCGGGATCATAGACAGTATACACCGGGCAACATAGTGCTGACGGTGTCAGACAACTGCCTGTAATACTGACGATGGACTACATCTCCCACAGAGGCACACTTTGGATCACCTGCAATATATGGCAGTATCAACCAGCTTACTCTGATGTTAGACATTATATGCAAGATGGCCATATTTTGTTGTCAAAGAGATAACTTCTTCTTGGACAGAAAAATATAATAGTTTGTGAAAGGTTTGTTCAAATCTTATGGCTGGCAACTGAACTGTAAAACAGATGACTCCTGTAAAATGTAGGAGATTCAGTTATAAATGAATAGTTCTGCTAAGGAACAGACAACAGTATTGAAAAAGTTTTATCTTGGTTTTCTGAATAAGTTATTTCATTTGTTGAAACTCAAGCACTCAGATCATGCAAATTTAACCACTTTTTTATTTTTTGAAAATCACTCTTTTCTCCAAGTTTGCAGAAGAAATGAGAAGAGGCAAATGCTTGCTTTTTGTGTAAAAAACAACTATTTTCCTTTTCTCCAAGTAATGGTGACTTTGGAGGTGATTACATCAACTAGCAGGCAGTGTGGAGGTGTGCCCCCCACTTGGGAAAGTGGCAGGCATTTATCCCCGGCATAAAACATGTCCATTTGTCTTATTTTGGTCACAGTTTTGCACATTCAAGCTAGAATGCTCAATGCATTTTGGGGAGATCCATTTCTTGCTTCCATCTTATAGCATTTATTGTGATTATGTTTCAGGATGGAATGAATTAGTGGAGCATGGTTAGAATAATATGAACATTTAACAGGGTCAGGTAGAACAGTGCACATCTTTATGCTCATAATTTGTTTTTCACAGATTTTTTTTTAATTTTCTTATATTTATTGTGAATCATAGCCAGTCAGAACTGGTTATAAGGATGCATAATTCAACTGTTACACCAACAGTTGCTTTAAGCAGAGCTGCATAAATGGATTAGTTGGTGCACCAAAGCGATGAACACCTATAGCGTACTGCAGTGGCATCAATGTGACTATTATATAAACTGCACATTCCCATGTATATTCTTTTAACTAATGGATTTATTTATTTTACATTTGTTGACCGGGATTGTCCGACTGGATATATGTCCATTTTCAGCGGAGGCCCAGGGAGAAAAGCTCTAGATAACACAGATAGAACATAGCAGACATGAGTCAAACAGATTTACAAAGCACTCTAGTAGGTACTCATAATATAGACAGTGTGTAATAGTATACAAAAGCAACAGGTTGCAGCAAGCTATTATGAGCAAGAGATGCATACAATATTAATTTAAATAAGGCATTGACTAAGTAGTGATTAATCAGGGTTAGTACAGGGACAAAGCCAGTACTCTTTAAAATACTGTTTGAGGCCTTTTTTGAAGAGACTTAAAGAAGGTTCGAGGGTAAGGTTAGATGGAAGTGAATTCCAAGTTTTACCAATGATGCTGGAAAACAGGGAGTTGCCGGCTGAGTTAATGGCTTTGTGGGTTTGGACCAACAGCTTATTGGATGATCATAGTTGCCTTGAATTACTGTATGGCTTTATGATATTTTTGAGTGCCTGAGTATTTTCAGGGTGATACAGAATTTTGTGTGCTATGATAAAATGATTGAACAGAAATAGGCTAGCCACCCGAGAAGACTGAGGTTTTGACAGTGATGTGTCCTATATGTTGAGCCTATGGCAAATATGGCAATATGGTTGCAACTGTGAGAGAGCTTGCTAAGTTCAGTTTTGCTCAAATTGGAGAATATGGGGGAGGCATATAGAAGGATAGAGAGTAGGTGTGAGCGGTCAATTGCAGTCCTAGCTAATGGAGTTAGAAAAGGTTTGCTTCTGTATAGTGAGCCAAGCTTCTTATTAATCTTTTTTTTTATAGTTTTATTGATATTCAGATCAAATTGGAGAGTATGGGGGAGGCATATAGAAGGATAGAGAGTAGGTGTGAGCGGTCAGTTGCAGTCCTAGCTAATGGAGATAGAAAATGTTTGCTTCTGTATAGTGAGCCAAGCTTCTTATTAATGTTTTTTATAGTTTTATTGATATTCAGATCAAATTTGAGATCATAGCCCACTATTACTCCTAAAAGCTTAGTATGGTCATCTGGAGAGACAGAGTACCGTTGTTGGATGTTATGGAAAAGGAAAACGGGGTGGATCTACTGGTCGGGGTAAAGAGTAGCAGTTTAGTTTTTGTCAGAAGAAAAATTCAAGCGAGTCACATCTGCCTCAGGTGATGAAAATTTCCTTTATTAACTGCTAACCAGATTACAGCAACATGTTGGCCAAGATGATCTCAATCTGATCAGCTTGTTTACTGACATCAACTTTTATACTTTCCTGTTACCAGCCAAAATAGCTTTTGTTACATTTCTAACAGTTGACAGTTGGCTATGAAAAACATCTAGGATCACAAATTACCTCAGAAAAGAATGTTTTACCTCAAAACCACAGCTAGTGTAGAATGTTTACCTCAAAACCACAGTTAGTACAGAATGTTCAAAAAGGTACAGAGTTCAACAGTGGTAGCTGGAAATTTCCAGGACACACAGTATGCCTCAGTAAATTAACTCTTACTCAGCCGTGCATCCTTTTACCAAGCTTTCATTTAACTGCAGTTAGCTTTTTTTATTCAGAAGTATAGAAAACAGATGTTATTCAAGTTCATAAGCAAACTACATCTATCATAGATAAAGCCCATCTTTAATAAACATGGTTCAATGACCTTTTCTTACCAACACTTCAGCAAATAGCATATTCATTTTGCTAGATGGGAGAAAGAGACACATAACAGTATGTTTTAAAACTTTTTCCCTTAACATTTCCCCCCTCAAAACACTTTTATTTGTCTTTTTATTTCAGCAATATATGGTAAAAACTAAGTTTTTCTTTGCATACATTACATTTGCAAGACAAACTTTTAAACTTCAAAACATTTGCAGAAGTCATATTTCAATGTATTCACCTTCACCAGTCTGTTGCAACTGCTGGTACATCGTCTTCGTAACAGCAGTATCAACCAGTCTTTGTAGAAGACCTCTGATACAGGGTATACAACAGCAACCACATACCACTATGATAGCCACAGCGACTCCGACAGACACCAGGAAACTGCTGATGAGATTACTCCATCTTCCAAACCACGCTTGTAGAAAGTCTGTGAAGGGATTATTTACCCCAGAGTTCTCTGCCAATTCTTCGGATAACATCTCCAAACCTTTCAAAGCTCGAGTGATGCTCCCATCAGGGGCAGTGTTATTCGGAATATATGTACAACAGAAAGTCCCAAACATCCTGCAAACTCCTCCTTCTTTGGCCAGGAGCATATCCAACGCAATTCGATTCTGCCATGCCACCTGCGAAGTGGCCTCCAGTTGTTCAGCAATTCCTCTCAATGCATCTTTAGTATAGTTCACAAAATGCTGCTGGTTATAGTAAATGTAGTTGATCCAGTCCACATTCTTATTGGGTTGAATCCAGACAAAGATGGATGCAAAACCAGCCGCTATTTGGTTTATTGCTTTGTATTCATCAGGCACGCCTCTTGGTATGCCAATGCTATCGATGTAGACACTGCTATCGAAGGATTGCTTCGGTGCCTCTCTTTTTCTCTTATTCAACCATCTCGACTTTATTTCAGGTTTTCTTACAAAATTGCTTGCTGGAACTGGGAAAATGTAGAAAGGCAGAATTAACTTTGCAAGTGCACAAGTTCCCTTCCAGGGAATCGTAAGCCTTGATCTGAGTTTGTTGTCTCCACATAACCATCATATGTTTGCCAAACTATGAGTTTGATTCTCCAGAAATGGATTTTCATTGCCATTCACAGTAACATTGCAATAATTCTGTCCCATATTGCCATAATTCTTTCCTGTGCCATCTCTGGAAATGCACATATACGAATCTGGATAAGAGATTGCTGTAGGCGGTTTCTCAACTTTGCTTATGACTGGAAAACTCTGGGTTTCATCTTTGCATTTATCTTCGGTTTTGTTATAGAATAACTTTAACAGACACGTCCGATTACCTTCAGCTTGCATCAATGGGACTGTCGCTAGTTGCTGTTTACCTTCAGCACAAGAAACACAGTTCTCACGATGTGCCTCTCGGGTACTATATCTAACCCAAGATAACCATTCGTTATGGTGTACGAATCCCGTATCGAGTAACAATTGTTCTTCTTCTGTGAAGACAAAATCTGCTTTACTTGTAGCATTTTTAAGGATCAGTTCCAATTGGAAGAGACATTCCGATTCCATAAACTCCTGAATCACTTTCTTGTGGTGACACGATGGTTATAGTAATTACTTTGGTACCCTGGAAATGCGCAATTTTTATTCTTTGTTGCCTGCTCTTATCTTTCTCCGGTATCACTGCACCGCTTGTTTTCCATCCATTCACATCTGTTGACCACCAAACATTTGACCAGGACGTACAGTCTCTATTGCACAAGTATTTTGCACGAGTCAGGAAATCATAATTGTTCCATTTAGAACAGTCCAAAATTCCTTCACAAAGTTTCACCTTAAACACAGTAGTAACACCTGTTTGCGCCTGCAGCACCACCATTCCTTTTTCTCTCACAACTGTTCCTTCTCGTATGGACATATTTACTTTCGCCACCAAAATCATCATCACGTAACAGTTCAAGTACCAGTTGAACATGGCCATCCTTCCTTTGTAGTCAGACTTTGCGTTCAGGGGTCCGGTGGAGTCTGACCAACATCAATGGTAGAAGGAAAAGTCTTAAGTTTTTTTACAGTGCGTGATATGAATCCACAAAGTCCTCTCTGCAATTTGTACAGCTGTAGGTGTTGAGATAAGTACTTGATATGGGCCTTCCCACCTGGGGGATGACCAGTTCTTTCTCTTCACAATAAAGATCCACATCCAGTCCCCGGGTGCCATGCTTAACAAGGCTTCACCTCTGGAATCTGCAAAGGAGTCATTGGTTACAAGAGACTTGACATTTAGCAGCCTCTTCATATAATCCGCCAGATCCTCACCCCCCTCACGTTCCTCTGGCAACAACCCTTGCCACTGCGGGACGTAATATGGTCTCCCAAACAAAAGTTCAAATGGTGTAAGTCCTTTGTAGGAGGGTGAGATTCGCATGTACAGGAGTGCCAGTGGAAGGCACGCAGTCCAGGATCTATGCGTTTCTGCCATCAGTTTGCGGAGTTTACTCTTCAGGACACCATTGTGTCTCTCCACCAGTCCAGCTGACTGCGGATGGTAAGCACAATGGTACTTGAGATCAATTTGAAACACTTGACCCAACTTCTGAACAATCTGGTTAACAAAATGAGACCCATTATCACTGTAAATGTGTCTCGGTAAACCAAATCGGGGAATTATTTCTGTTGTTCACTTTTTTACCCTCCCCTAAGGTACAAGCTCGAGTCAAAGCCACTAACTCAGCTGCTTGGGCAGAATAAATGTTTGACAATCCTTTTGCTTCCAAAACTTCAGTTTCTGTGGTGATTGCATACCCTACTAGTGTTTTTCCTACAGTGTCTTTCTTTGCTGATCCATCTACAAACAAAACAAGATCAGAATCTACCAATGGAATATCCGTTAGATCTGGTCGGGGAAGTACTTTGTCATGAATGCTCTCTAAACAAGCGTGTGGAGTACCTTCTTCTGGAGTCGGCAAAAGTGTCACCGGATTAAGAGTAGTACATCTTTCTATGGTCATATGTGGCTGTGTCAGCAGCACTGTCATACATGACAAATGTCGACTAGGAGATAAAAAGGTTATCTTATCTTGCAAAAGTATAGTAGCTACTGAATGTGGAACTCGCAATTTTAATGGGTGGAACAAAACTAATGATGCTGAGGCTTGCACTGCCATGGCAGCTGCCACTACAGCTTGAACACAATGCGGCAATGCCCTTGCAACAGGATCTAATCTGGAGGAATAAAAAGCTATCGGTCTCTGTTTATCCCCATGTACTTGAACCAGGACCGAAGTCATATATCCTCCCCTACAATCAACCATTTGTACAAACTGCTTAGAATAGATCGGAAAACCCAAAACAGAGGATCCTGCTATCAATTGCTTAATTCTATTAAATGCTTGTATTGCCTTATCTGTCCACTGTATATTACTTTTAGCTGCCATGGGAGTGTCATAGATCAGTGCGGTCAATGGCCCTACTTCTTCAGCATAATTAGAAATCCAAATTCTACAAAAATTAGTCACACCTAAAAACGACATCATCTCCCGCTTAGTCGTAGGCATAGGTGCTTCAAGAATTGCTTGTTTTCTTTTATTTTCCAGTTGTCTACCTTCCTGCGAGATTAAATAACCCAAGTATTTTACTTGTGCTTTCCACAATTGTAACTTTTCTTTATTTACCTTATGTCCTTGCTCAGCTAAAAAACTAAGAAGGGCAAGGGTATCCCTTTTACAACTTTCCTGCGTGGGTGAGGCCAATAAAATATCATCTACATACAACAGGACCTGGCTTCCCTCTGGGGGAACAAACTGAGCTAAATTCGCAGCCATTTCTTGTGCGAATATTGTCGGACTCTCACAATAACCCTGTGGCAATCTGGTGTATGTGTATCTTTTACCTTGGAAAGTGAATGCAAACTAAAATCTACTCTCCTTATGTAATGGTATGGAGAAAAAAGCATTGCTTATATCTGTGACAGAAAAATATCTGTGCTGAGGTAGTAAATCATTAAGTAGTGTATAGGGGTCAGGGACCACCGGTGCTCTTGGGATCACAGCTGAATTAACTGCTTGTAAATCCTGAACCAACCTCCATGACCTGTCTGGTTTCTTTACAGGAAACAATGGAGTATTGCAGGGTGAATCTGGGCATTCAACAAGAATTCCTACCTGTTTTAGCTGCTCGATAACTGGCTTAATTCCTTCCTCCGCTTGTTTACTTAACGGGCATTTGTGCTTGCAAGGTCTAAAACCTGACTTTGGAGTTAAACAAACTTCACCTGCTGTTTTCATCAGTCCCACATCCCCTTTACCTTTTGACCATAAATCTACAGGTAAGGCACTTAACGCACTATCTTCCTCTTGAGTTAGGAGGATTTGTCATGCCTTTTCTGTTTTGTCATCCCTGAAGTGCACGCTTGGTCGTGCCCAAGTAACCCAATTTAATCTTTGTACCTGGATCTGTTGATCTTTTAACTGACTTTCAGACATTGTGTCCCAAATCGTTACCTTTTTCGACAAATCTACCCAATGTGTCCCCACTGCTTTAGTAACTGAAACATGCGGTCTATAACTTGAGCGATATAAAGAACTCATTTCCTTAGTCAAAGTACAGGTTACTACTGTATTACCTTGCGTATCCCAAAACATATCATTCAAAATTATCCTTGCACACTTGTGCTTAAAGAATTCTTTTTCAAATTCTTTATCCGGACCAAGGGCCTTATAGAACATTGTACAATGTAAGTGCGCCGCAACCTGCGGTGACCCGCTCCTAGATTTACTTAGAGCTAGATTGATCAACTCTGTAGCAACTCTCCCCGGGCCGTCTGAAATCAAGTCTAGGCTATACCAGTAAAACAAGTCTTGTACTCTCTGTACTACTAAGCCATCCGCTAACCTTTTTGCCCCAATACCTTTAGGTGTGGGAATTGCCACTATTCCAAACACATGCATCATATCTCTTCCCAGCAAATTAACTGGACAAACTTTTGATATAATTACCCTACACCTAACAGTTTGGTTTGTTTGCGGATCTGCGAACAGTAGAGGATGAGACAGTGGTTCCTTATAAATTTTCCCATTTGCCGCTTTTACAAGGACAAACTCATCTGTTTCACAGTTCGGAGGCAGAACTGCTGGACCCAAAAGTGTACGCGATGCACCTGAATCACATAAAAACTCCACTTTCTGTCCCTCAGCCAAAAACTCTATCATGGGTTTCTGATCTAGATGCATAGCAACCCAAATTTGCCAGGTTTATGACTTCACAGTCACAATCCCGCCCTTCCATTAGAGTGTTCTGACATTCATCGTAGAGAGTGTCTGCCTCTTCGCTATCCCCATAATGAAGATGGCGCCTTTCTATACTATCATATAGTCATGCAGAGCCCTTGTTTGTAAGCTGTGGGGGATGTTGCCACTCTTCACAGTCGGCAGCGAAGTGCCCACGTCTACCGCATTTAAAACATTCTGCACGTTTTAACCTTTCCCTATAGGCTGAATGTCCACCTGGTTCATTTAACGTGTCCCATTGCGGGCCCCCCACATTTTTTTATGCCACCACGGCGCCCTTTCCCCCTTTGGTCCTGTACTAAGAATATACCACCATCATCCCCTACTGCCAACACTTGTACTTTCTTTTTCTTTTTTAGATTAAAATGTCGCTCAGCATGCCGTGCATATTCAAACAAAGGTTGCAGTCTACATGTTCTATGATCTACCATGTGCTTAGTAATAAAACTACTTATCGGAGCCTTACAACCTTTAAGGAAAGCATTCTTTAATTGCTGTTCATACGGACTATCATTAGTCTGATCCTGCGGAATCATCATTCCACAATGGTTATTGAACACTTCTGTCAGTCTTACAATATAATGATCTACAGATTCATCATCATTTTGGAGGCACTGATTTATTACTGTCCAATCTGCTCTTGGACGCCACTTATCAGAAATTCTCTTTAACCGATCAGTGACTCGCGTATCTAACACCCCAGAATTATGCTTTAATGTAGTGCCGTCATCTGCCTTACATGTCCAAGTACCACAAACTAAGTGCCAATCTGGACCTAAGATTTGTAACACTACTTGTTCTACTTCTAAACCATTTAGATGATAACTTAAATGCATACCAACTATGTCCTCAGAAAACTTTTGAAAATTAACCTTGGGGTGAGGAATACCATCTGTAGCTCGTTTTATATCCTCTCTAGCCAGGGACAATAAACTAAAATAATTGGTTCTTGTCCAACATCTCCTGCTTGTGGGTTTGCAACTTGTATTAAGGGAAGAGCTTCTGAATGGTCAGAAAGTTTAATAGCCCAACATCCTTGCCCTGCTGGTCCTGACCTTAACTGCATAGGTTGGTCTACCTGCTGCAAAGCAACTTTAGGTACTACGGGAATTTGTGGGTAAATTGGAGGGGTCACAACATTTCCTTGAGCAGCTAATAACCCACCCTGCTGTACAGATCCCACATCTTCAGACTGATATTGAGGAGGTTCCCCCGGTATGGCAGCAGCAATTTCACCATACGGTGGGGCGGTTGCCTGCCTTTGTACTGCACAAACTGTGTGCTCATCCTCTTTATCTAAAAATAAAGCTACTTTTCCACTTGGCACCAGTGATCCCTTTTGATTTATTTTCTCTTTTTCCTGACACTGTTTTTCTTTTATAGCTCGTTTATTTGCTTCTTCTAACCATTTTTGTGCTTGGGGAAATCCCAATTGTCTCTGCTTTTTAGTTCTAGTTCCTGCATCCTTTTTCAAATCTCTAACCAATTTTGCACAGGCATTCTTATTCAGTGTACCATCAAAACCATATTTCAACTTCCACTTTCTCAAAAATTTAACATTATTTTTGTTTAAACTTTTCCTATAGTTAGCATCAACATTTAAACAGGCATCACTCTCACACTTGCAGCAACTTGAACCCATGTTTTCCTAGATTTCTTATTTTAGGACTGTATATTTTAGGACTGCATCAAAATTATTTTTAAAGGGCTTATTACAAAATGGGGCTATCTTAACGGGGATCCTATCAAAATAATCTTAACAAGTAATCCTACCCACCCTTAACTAAAAATAAAACCCCTAACTAAAAATAAAAACCCTTAACTAAAAATACAAACCCTTGTCAACAAGGTTAAATTAAATTAAAAGAAAATTGTTTTCATCCTACCTGAACCAGATGAGACTCCGTTTCCCCTTTTGGTTCGGAAACCGTCCCTCAGATAGGGATCAGAGAGCGGCCGGCCTCTTTCCAACGACAAATCAGTCAGAGGGCTTTCCGTCGAGGGAATCTTAAGATGAGAAACCCTCACCTGCGCAGGTTTTTTGGTCTCTCTGTCAGCCTGATCCTTATCTTCGTAGAGGTTTCCGGTCCGAAGGACCAAAATGTCAGAAGAAAAATTCAAGCAAGTCACATCTGCCTCAGGTGATGAAAATTTCCTTTATTAACTGCTAACCAGATTACAGCAACATGTTGGCCAAGGTGACCTCAATCTGATCAGCTTGTTTACTGACATCAACTTTTATACTTTCCTGTTACCAGCCAAAATAGCTTTTGTTACATTTCTAACAGTTGACAGTTGGCTATGAAAAACATCTAGGATCACAAATTACCTCAGAAAAGAATGTTTTACCTCAAAACCACAGCTAGTGTAGAATGTTTACCTCAAAACCACAGTTAGTACAGAATGTTCAAAAAGGTACAGAGTTCAACAGTGGTAGCTGGAATTTTCCAGGACACACAGTTTGCCTCAGTAAATTAACTCTTACTCAGCCGTGCGTCCTTTTATCAAGCTTTCATTTAACTGCAGTTAGCTTTCTTTATTCAGAAGTATAGAAAACAGATGTTATTCAAGTTCATAAGCAAACTACATCTATCATAGATAAAGCCCATCTTTAATAAACATGGTTCAATGACCTTTTCTTACCAACACTTCAGCAAATAGCATATTCATTTTGCTAGATGGGAGAAAGAGACAAATAACAGTATGTTTTAAAACTTTTTCTCTTAACAGTTTTGTTGAGATTTAACAACTGATGGTGATTAGAGAGCCAATTTTCAACTGTGTTAAATGTGTTTTGTGTTGAGGTTTGCGGGTCTAAAGGGGAGGAGGCCATGCAGATTAGGGTAGAATCATCTGCATATTGAATGCAGGTTACATCAGAGATGGTGGGTACCGTTCAGAAGCTCGAAATACTGAAATCTCGAATTTCAGTATTTTGAGCCCAAGAAGCCGAATCCACATAATAGCAAAAGTTTAGAAGCGCAAAATTCAAAACCTCGAATACCGGAGGTTTTTAATTTCACACTTCTAAAGTTCCTGTATGGTTATGTATTCAGTTAAGAGTGTGAGTGTGAGTGTGTGTGTGTGTGTGTGTGTGTGTGTGTGTGTGTGTGTGTGTGTGTGTGTTAAGGGTTTTGGGTAGGGGCTGTGGTGTGTGTCAGTGTGTTTTGTTGCTGTGATGTGTATGTGCAAAGAGAAAGTAGCTTGTGTGGTGGTGTTCTGTGTGTGTTTGTATGTAGCGACCTCAAAGTGAGAATATTTAAGTGGGGGGGGTGTAGCCTTCCACATGGGGGGTGCAGGGGGGCTTGCCCCCCTACTTTCATGTAGTAGAGTGATTGTTTGTATGGTGGATGGTGTGTGTGTGTGTGTGTGTGTGTGTAGTAAAACCGTAAAATTCAAAACTTCTGGTATTCGAGGTTTTGAATTTCGCGGTTTTTAGTTTTCATTGTTTTGTGGATTCCACTTCTTGGGCTCGAGATACTGAAATTCGAGATTTCAGTATTTCGAGCTTCTGAAGAGAATCTGAGATGGCAGTATGAAGATTGTTGATGAAGATAGAAAAGAGTAGAGGACCTAGAATAGAGCCCTGAGGGACACCAAGGGTGAGAGGTAGCAGGGTGGACATTTGCCCTGCCATAACGCAGCCTGTTGTCTGCCATTCAGATAGAAGAGGAACCACTGAATAGCATGGTTATCTAGGGAGATGGATTTTAGGGAATGGATGAGTAATTTGTGGTTGACCATATCAAAGGCCTTCGACAGGTCTAGAAATAGGGCTGAAGATAGCCTGTTGTTGTACCTATTTTAGAAAATGGTATTTGTAAAAGAAAGGAGGACGGAGGTGGTGCTGTGATGTGGCCTAAAGCCATGCTGAGAGTTGGCAAGCAGACCGTTCTGAATGAGATAGTCCATAAGTTGCTTATGAACGCACTTCTCCATTAATTTGGCTAGTGGTGAGAGAATGGCAATGGGCCGGTAGTTGGACAGTTCTGTTGAACTTCCACCTTTGTGGAGTGGGATAACGTGGGATATTTTCCAGATTGAGGGGATAGTTCCATTAGTTAGTGTCCTATTGATTGGGATAGAGATGGGGAATGCTATGGCATCGGCAGCTTTTTGCAGGTACTCTGCAGGAAGGAGGTCAGCAGAAAGGGTGGTTGGTTTTAGTTTTTTGATAAAGGATCGAATGAAAGTGGTAGAGACAGGTTGGAAGTTAAAGGGGTTGATGAAAAGTGGGTGTATTAGTGGTAGAGTCAGAGTGGGTGGGAGTAAGTTGGTTAGCTAAGGACTGAATAGTTTCAGTGAAAAGGTTATTAAAGGCAGTGGCCTTTATGGGTGTAGTTTGATAGGGTTGGGGTAGTAGATTGTCCTGGATGAAGAAGTCGGTTAATACCTGCCCAAAACTTTTGGGGATTGTTTTGGTGTTTAAATTGGAGGTTCTGGTAGTAGTTTTTTTTGTCCAGCAAAATGAGTTTTTTTTGTATCATTTCTAAGTTGACAATATCTCACTTGGTCGAGTGGGGCTTTAGTTGTTCACCATTTGGTCCGCTCTATATTTCTGAGTTTGATTTTTATCTTAGTTTCCTTTGTGAGTCATGGATCAGTATTAGATTTAGTCTTTATAGTACGTGCTGGAGCATGGGAGTCAAGGATGCTCAGGAATTTATTGTTAAAGAAAGTTATGGCTTCATCTAGTGGTAGATTTTTTAGGACTAACCAGTTGACCGATTTAAGTTCATTTAGGAAGTTAGTAGGATTGAAGTTTTTATTATTTCTGATTGTTTTGTACGTAGTCTTGTAGCGGGTTTCTGCCTTATGCTTAATAATATAAGTTAGAGAATGATCACTTAGGTCATCAGGTAGAGTCCCAGCTGTATACAAGCTTGGGTGGCTACTGATAAGTACCCAATCTAAGATACTTTCCCTGTTGGTGGGTTTACTAATCGTAGTGGGAGAGGTTATTATTTGTGTGAACCCAAACAGATTTATATGGGTGACAGGGGATTGAGCCGAAGAGGTGCACCAGTCGGTGTTAAAGTCACCAAGAAAAATGGTTTCTTGGGGCTAGGTAGTGGATAAGCATTGGAGGATATCTTCCAGAGTGCTTATTTTATTGCCTGGGGGAATGTAGACACAGACAATATTTATACTCTTATTATTGTTAATTTTTGCACTTTGGTAATGAGGATTTCTGCATTTTTAAATGGGGGTGGTTGAACTGGATCTCTATTAACACAATGTATTTTTGTAAAGTACTGCTATTCCACCTCCCTTCTTAGCTGTTTGGTGTAATCAGGGTATGTTGTAGCCCGGGGTAATACCTCATTATCAGCAGTAGTAGGTTTAAGCCAGGTTTTTGTAAGACACATTATGTCTGGAATGAACTGCTAAGAGGGCATGCAGGTTGGGGATTTTATTATTTATACTTTGAATGTTCAATTGAAATGTCAGGAGAGTGTTTGCAGGACTGTTAAGGGGTAGTTTATTGAAGGGGCTGGTGGTGTAGGAGTTATTGTCACCTCGTGGAGATGGGCCAGGGTTGGGATGGATGTCATCATCTGTAACAAGGTTATATTGAAATCTGATTATGAGCTTTAGAAACTTATGAATAAGTCTTAGGTAGTGCTTGTCCCTTGGATTACATTTTAAGGTTTTAATTGGGTGATGAGGTAAAGGGGATGAGCGTTTGGATGTTTGGGGGATAGTTAGGGGAACTAACTTCTAAGAGAAGTCTGGGGTGGTAGTTTGACATTTTGGGTAGTGGAATCCATGGTGATACTGGTTTTCATAGGCGGTGAGGAGATAAAGGGTGAGCATCAGGGGGAGTAGAGAAAATACTAGCGTTTTTGTTGAGGCTAGCATAGCAAAGGGCCTGGCCATTTTAGGGCACAGTTTTCAACTAGGATTTGGCAGGAGAGGAAGGAGAAATGTTGGGTTGTAGAGAGGGAGGGCCACTTGGTGATGTGTGAGATGCTGGTTGGGAGGAAGAAGCAGGGGGAGTGGCTAGGACAGTATAAATTTAACAGTACTGGGGGGCGGGTGGGAATAGGGGGCAGTGCGGAACGGAGCTAAATGCTAAACCAGACCACAAGATTTATACAACAATTAAGTAAAACATAAGTTTATAATGGGGATGTAAGTTATTTGCCTTACTGCATTTAAAGATGGCTCCCAGAGGAGTGGGTATTGATATAGTCTCCTATGAAAATGGCTTTGGGGAGGGGGGTAGCAATTATCAGTGTAAGATTGGGTGGTTAGAACTGGTTGCAGAGCAACCCCAGCAGGAGGGAGTCCAAAAAGAAAAGAAAAAAAAAAACAATCAGGAGCCAGGAAATGTAAGTAAGACAATACACTACATTAGAGCTTTTCAGCTTACAGAAACCAATTGTTGCTAGCAAACTCTTTAAGGATGAGTAGAGCTAAGGGAATTGGGACTGAACTAAAGGTCTGATTTGGAATAATTTTAACTTTAGACTCTGAAGCTTACCTGTTTGCATACAGATGGAATAAAGAACTTGTACAATTAATAGAGTATGTTCCTACTTAGTGGCCGACTTCATTAAAGCTATCCAAGTTGGAAGCTGAATGGGGCTCAATGCAGCTGTGCTCACCTCACAATGATAGTCACAAAGTAAGAGAAAATTGTTAAAAACAATTCAATGACATTCACCTAATAATTAATTCTACAAGAAGGCTTGTGTATAAAAGATGAGATTTCCCAGGGCTGATTTGAGCTTTTGCTGAAAAATTTCTTCAGAACTGAAGGTGGGAGGGGGGGATGCGCAATCCCGAGGCTTGTGGATGGCCCTAGCAAACTAATAATTAATTCTACTGGTGGAAGACTTGTGTATAAAAGTTGAGATTTTCCCAGGGCTGATTTGAGCTTTTGCTGAAAATTTGCTTCAGAACCGAAAGTGGGGGGGGGTGCACAATCCTGAGGCTTGTGGATGGCCTGAGCAAACTAATAATTAATTCTACTGGAAGGATTGTGTATAAATGTTGAGCTTTCCCCGGGCTAATTTGAGATTTTGCTGAAAAATTTCTTCAGAACCAAAGGTGGGGGGGGGTGCGCAATCCCGAGGCTTGTGGATGGCCCAAGCAAACTAATAATTAATTCTACTGGAAGGCTTGTGTATAAAAGTTGAGATTTCCCAGGGCTGATTTGAGCTTTTGCTGAAAATTTGCTTCAGAACTGAAGGGGGGGGGGGGTGAACAATCCTGAGGCTTGTGGATGTCCCGAGCAAACTAATAATTAATTCTACTGGAAGGCTTGTGAATAAAAGTTGAGATTTCCCAGGGCTGATTTGAGCTTTTGCTGAAAGTTTGCTTCAGAACCGAAGGTGGGGAGGGTGCGCAATCTCAAGGTTTGTGGATGGCCTGAGCAAAAGTGAGCACAGACAGCAGACTAAGGGAAGCTCCTGCAGGTTGGGACTATACTACATTTTAAGGAGAAAGGAAGGGAAAATAAGGTCAACTTGGAATATTGAAAGCAGAAAATAAGGAATAGGGAGATAAGATAATAACAGCAACAACTTAGCCTTACTAATATTTGACTCTTTGCATCATTATTTATATACTATCACAAAATTATAACATGCTTTCAGAGGTTTGTGACATGTGTTGGAGATGTGAGGACCTTGTGTCTATTTGTTCTGGGAGCACAGTGCATTGTAGAAATATTGGGGATAAATACAGAATATCTTAAATAGATTGTGCATTTGATCAAGCTCACAAAGTATGAATTGATTGGGAGCAAATTGGTAATATGTCCTTGTCAGAAAAATCGCTGCTGTAGTCATTTATGCTAATGGTAAAAAAAAAGGCTATTACAAGGATATGGAAGTGTAGGGAGGCTTTGACCTTAATGGGTTTTAGGTTAAGTATAATGGACTGGAGAAATATGAGAAAAGTCAAAAGTGGAGAAGGTGTAATATACAGAGAGTGAAATGGCTTAAATGATTACATCTCATGGAAGTAGCAAGGGAACAGGAGACGTACAGTGAGATTATGGTCTATTGTTTGATTTAAGACATTAGCTTAAGAATGTGTTTAAGTTTCCATAAAGGTAAATGGGGTGGTTAGAGTTTTAGGTTATGCCCCAAAAACTGAAAATTGCAGTCATTTGTATGATGTTTCCATTGAATAAGTGATGTTGATTTCAGTATAACAATGTATATAGTTTTGAGTAGTGTTTGTTTAAGAGGTTGTGTGAAGTGGAAGAAAGTATAATAATGTCACACCTGGAGATCATAAAAAACAAACAAAATAACAAAAAACTCACCATTATTTAAGCAAACTGTTTTTATCCCATTACCATTATAATTATCCAGAATATGTTTCTTAGAATACTGAAAATTACAATTGCCCCTGAGCATCATAACATTGTTATGTGTTTTGAGACATAGATGTCAAGGAATTCATTATCAAATAGCAGGCCTTAGTCTAGTAGGGGCTGGCCAGGGAGCTGGAAGTATAGTTAACATGAGCTCACCTATCTTTGGAGGAGTGAGAGAGAGAGAGATCAGGTGTCCACTATACTAAGAGTGACACCTGGTGGAGGTTAGGGGAACAGATTCTCAACATTAAGGGATCTCTGGTAAGCATGGTTCAGTGGCAGGCAGTGGGCTATGTACATTATTTGTGTGAAGACCAGGACAGCAAGCACTGTACATTGGGCATACAAATAAGCTCATCAGCCATATAGAATGGTGAAATTGTAAATGCTCATGTCTCATACTGCCTTGCAAATGCAGTTGGTAATACGATATTCCCTTTTTTGGTCACCTGTGCATCAGAAGGAATAGATAGTTGGTCTGGAGAGAGCCAAATAACAAAAAATGCGTTAAAAAAGTTGTATTAATAATCCTTCTATTCTTGTTGTAGGACTTCATCTGCTATTTCAATTAATGAAAAGACAAATGTGTCTGGGGGAGGGGATGAAGTGTAAATACTAATTTGATTGATTTGTCATTGATTTTGAGTTCTGAAGGGTGATGAGACGTGGTCACAACTGAGGAAGTGTCATGAAGACAGGACTGATTACACCTGATGTGGATAAATCAGTGTTACAACATGAGCACGAGTGTTAAGGTTGTATCATTGTCCATAGGCAGGGTTAGCTGTGAACAATTAGAGGAAGGGCACTGGATGATATGTCATTTAGAGTCTGCATTGTAAGTTAAGGATGTGGCAGACCTGTAAGCTCTGGTAAAGTTTGCTGTGAAGAACTAGTTGAAAGGCATCAGACAATGAGACAGGAATGAACTACACTGTAAGATAATAATGGGATTACACCTGTAGAACGTGTTGGGGTGAATTGTGAGGAAGCATTTGTTAAGTCAGCACAACAAAACTGACAGAGTGCAGAACAGAGTCTGACAATACAGCATAGCATGAGAAAATGTAGCAGAAAAAGGCATGATCATACAGAACGGGATGGGGTTATTCATAAGATTGTAGTAGATGGTGTGAAAATATATGAAGTGGAAGAGATAGTCTTACAAATCAGAGTAAATGTGAGAATGCAGGGAGAGGATGAGAATTCAGGAGGAACTGTATGCAAATGCAAGACAGGTATGGCTGCAGGATGAACTGTGTGAAATCATAAGACATGGTATGAGGACACAGAACAGAGGGTGAGAGTACAGGAAGAAAGATGAGGATACAGGATGGGGTGAGACAGTACAGGACTGGTTGTGTGAAGATGCAAGACAGTGTGTGAGAGCACATGCCAGAGTGTGAGGCCAAGGGACAGGATGTGACATTACAGACAAGGTCATGGTGATTCAGGGTATGAGAGCACAAGACAGGTTGTGAAGATGCAGGACAAACTGGGAGAGAACTGCCTAATGCCACAGAACAGCATGTGAGAGTGCAAGGTATCATCTGAGGATATATAAAAGATGGTGAGAGTGCAGGAATGGGAGTGACAAAGTAGGACAGATTATGAAGGTACACAGTGAACAGTGTGAGGATACAGGACAAGATGCGATAGTCAGTATGTGTTGATCCAAATATAAGCTTTACTAACAGATGAGAGGTTTATAGGACAACACTCTGTTTCCTTTGTTAATGGACTATATGTACTTGTTTATGTCCAAATCAAGACTGTTATTTATATATATATATATATATATATATATATATATATATATATGTATATATATATATATATATATATATACACACAAGGGCTGGAGAACCATTAAATAAATTGTTTTTAATAATGTAATGTGTAGGTTGAGGTTAGTAGCAGGGACTAGGGAAGGGTAAGGTTAGGATTACCACATGAATAAGGTGCAGGGGCAATGCCTCTCCATACCATCTTGCTTAAATATGCTAACTTTAACCCTTCCCCTAATCCTACACCTACCACTAATCTAAACCCTACATATTACATTACTAAAAACCCTTTCTCTAACAATACCACTGCACAAGACAAAAGGACACAAACCACAAACACGCAACATTGTAAATCTTTCCCCTTACCTCACCATTACAGTAACCCTAATCTGCAAACACACACACACACACCGCTGTTCTGCAGTCTTGCACATTTTCACAACTGCCACCTTTTCAAACATTCATTTTACTGCACACTCCTACATGTCTGCACTATATGCAAATTTAATTTAACCGTATTATATTCACACAAGTGAACATTAAGTCATTGATGTATTCTTTTTACACTCAAACAAACTTTTCCGTCAAATGGGTTTTGTATATTTTGAATGGTCTTCATATGTACATATAAAATAATCTCTCCAAAGCTGTGCAAGTAAAGCTTTTTCCATGAAAGTTGTCAGGAAGAAATACTTAGTCACACCACTAATATAAAAGGCAGCTTGTTTTTCACAGATTGTGGCCTTGGTTTTGTTTATAATCTGAATTCTGTAGTTGCACAGTACTTCATTTCTTATTCCATGTAAGTTAAGTGTAGCTGTTTATTATTCATTATCTAGGTTTTCCTTTTTCATTTGTTCAGTCAAGAATACTAATTATTCAGCTTTGTAAATATTCTGTTTTATTTGTATATTTATGAAAATAAATCAGCTCAAGCAGAAATTTCAGTGAATATTTTCAATACTTTCAAGTGGTAAGATACAACTACTTGTCCGAGACTCATAGTCTCTTGTGAGCTACTTTATAATATATTGTTAATTGTTATGTATTGCATTATATCTTATTATGTTATAACATAGCATGGCATGGTACTCCATGTCAAGTCTATATTATACTGCAGAACTAAAGTGGAACCACATTTTATTGTTTCTGCCTCAGAAGACAGTCTGTTTTATTCCCCAGACTTTACCTTTATTACAATAAAGAACTGCTCTGGAATGACATGTCTTTAGGCTTCTTTCTTTGACCAAACCTAACCTGCTGGAAAATTGTCTAGCAAGTAACCTTCCTCCCTGGTAGCTGGACAAGAAGATGAATACCTTTGCTTCACCAACGAAGCTAACATGGCACTGGTAACTAGAACTGCACAAAAGAAAATGGTTCCGCATTGAAACCTCTAATCTGAGATGTGACTGTCTCCCATGGCCCTTACAGGTAACCATTTGATTTTTAGCTTTACTTTTTATTACAAATCCAAGAATTTCGCTAATGATTTTTACTTCAATATACATTTCATTGCTCACCGACTTTTATTAGATATTGTGTAGTGATTTCTGTGGAATTGGTTGTTAATTAGCTAGAACCGTTTTAATACCATAAGTTCTTTCTCTGTTTCATACCAAGACAGAATCATTGTATGTTCATACATTAACGACATCTCATTTTACTGTAACTTCATTGAACTCTTTACATGTGTAGTGGCTGTGCTAAGCAGTGACTTTTGTTGCTGTATTATTACATGTGGAATAGTGAAAAACAACTTAGTTTTGCTACAGTGCACAGACCATTTAGTTTGTAATGGACAGTACTACATAACATAGTACAGCCTAGCATCCTGCCTACCCAGCATGAAGCCTTGAAAATTTACCTCTGAATCCTTTAACACTGCAGCAATATGGAATAGTCTAAAATTCAGCCTCCCTTGTCTACTGCAGCTCATCATAAATTTCCAGTTGCAGTCTGCCTCTATACTCCAGTTCTGCCAGAATGGACATATGGCAAAAATTAAGAGGTGCAGCACCCAGCAGGATAAAAGCACTCTCATCAAACTAAACAAACAACCCAGAGGGCAAGCAAACCCAAGCCAAGGACAACCACAAGGCATTATTTAACTATGTCTGCAACCTCAAAGGCAATACACAGTTGTGTGCAGAGCTCATTGTAAATGGAGCCACCTATACTGTGAAGAAGATATAGCAAACCTACTGGCCGACAGATTAATCTCCAACTTTACCTCTCTCTCCCCCTCAACCTTCCCTCAGGAAATGCTATCAAATATAACTCCCCTTGTTATCACTAGGGAACAGATCCTTAATGCTCTCTCTCTGCGGCCAAGAACACTGCATCAATGGGCCCAGACAAGATCCCAGGATGCCTTCTAAATAGCATGAAACATGCCCTGTCAGGCTCTCTAGAATTGCTAGTTAACTGTAGCCTCCAAACAGGCTTCATGCCTCATGAATGGGGAAGAGCGACAGTCATCCCTCTGCACAAAGGTGGGCCATCTACAGACTCTAGAAACTACAGACCCATAAGTCTCACTAGTCATATATGCAAAGCCATGGAAAGAATTATCATAGAAATTATCAATAATGATATAGTAAACCTCCAGACACTGGACACAACCCAGTTTTGTTTCATCAAGTGCAGGTCTTGCCTACTCAACCTGGTGGACTTTTTTGGGAAGGTCACCAAAGCAATGAATGAGGGCAGAACGGTTCAAACTGCCTACCTTGACCTGGCCAAGGCATTTGACACAATACCCCACTTTGGCATTGTTAACAAATTTAAGAGGTTAGGTACAAACCCATATGTCACATGATGGATAGCCTACTGGCTCACAGACAGGACCCAGGAAGTTAGAATTTGGAAGTCCACCTCTAGAAAGAGGCCAGTCACAAGTGGAGTCCCTCAGAGATTGGTCCTTGGACTGCTGCTTTTTGGCATTTACTTCTCGGAAGTCAAGGCCAATGTCAATGGTCTCTGGTTGACTAAATTTGCAGAGGGTTGAAAATAGGAGCTGTCTTTGAATCCCACACTGAGACACCTGTTCTCCAGCAAGGGCTGACACAAACAAACAACTGGCGTTAGAGCCATGGACTAAAGCTAAATGCCAAGAAATGCATAACTGTATCCTTCAGGAATTCACTCACTCCTGGTAACTGCCATATTGACAACACACCCTTTAGATTTGACCCAATAATCAGGGACTTAGGGGCACACAGAGACAGTAGTTTATCCTTTGACCATCATGTGTTGATGGTAGTGAGGAAATAATTCTATGATGTGCAACTTATAAACAAAGGTATGGCATCTAGGTCCAAAGAAGTCATTGTTCCACTGTAATCGGCATCAGTCAGACCTTTTATTGAGTACAATGCCCACTTTGGTATGTACCTAACCAGGCATATTCAACAAATTGATCCACAGAGGTTCTTCTCTAAAAGAATACAGGGCATAAGTAAAATGTCCTAGCCAGACCGCCTCAAGGTCCTATCCCTGTGTTCTGTGTCCTATAGGCTGTTGAGGGAAGATCTATGCCTGACATACAGGGCATTGTCAAACCCCACTCTGATGGACTTCCTGCATATCCGCAAAACAAACAGCACCAGAACTACCAGTTCAAAAGACTTAAACCTTGCCTGTGATATAAATAAGACCTGCTGGAGAGACAGGTATGTATCCCAGAGACTTCCCTGTGTCTGGAACAGGCTCCCCATCTATGTAGAACAGAGTTCCTCCCTATCCCATTTCAAGTTGTAACTTGGACAATTGGATGGGGAACAGGAAATTCATCCCTGGCTTGGCATCTGTGTCACTAATGGACACAGGCAACCTGTAAATGCTTCACCTGCCAAGCCTCTGCTTACACTTTTCAAGAGTACCAGAACTTGTCAGAGATTTTGGATGCATGACTAGGCTTAAAAAGGCCCTTGTGGTTGTTAACCTAGTAAACACCTATGAACCTATGATAGTTTTAACAATGTAAAAAAAAAAACTGGTTTGAATTTAGTGACAAATCCAATGTGATTGCATTTATTCCTTGTTGTATGGCTGTCAGTGCTATACATAATTTTACATTTATTGTTTGGCTCAGTACAGAAATAGCTCTCTTACTGCCAACAGTAATGCAAGGAAAATCTCTCATTATATTACACTTTTTCCTATTGTCATTAGCAACTCACATAACTCCTGTCACCACTGCCATTAGGTGTGCTGTTGTCTTTTTGATTTAGCTGTCTTTTTCTTCCTATGTATAGTTTTACCAAGTCACTTAAAATCATATTCCATCTTTTTCCTCTGTGGTACTCCTGCTGTACCTCAGTACCCTTCCTGCATATTCCCTGTTCTTGTTCTACAATGCTCCTACAACTACTGGATCCTAGCTGTCCTCCTCCAGTTATTCCTGGAGATGGCGGGAGATATTGAAGCAAATTATCCACATCCATATTCAACCATAATGCATTTCACTTTGTCCTCTAAAACATGGTTTATCTCTATTAAACTAACAGACATTCTCATATTTCTTGACCCACTGGTCGGATACATTTGGGATAAAACAAACTTGAATGAAACACAGTAGACAGTTCTTATTCCATCTCATTAAAAGCCACATTGGAAATGAAAGACCTAGGAAGGTGGTGGGAATGTACAACTTCTTTTTAGGGGTCAATTAACCATCTTTTTTTCTGTGATACTCCTACTCAAAAACGAGTAGAGGTCAAACAGTTTAGGAAGAGCATTTACCACTGGAAACTCCTCAATAATCTTCATTGTACTCAGCTAGAGTCCTCACAGTTCCCATCCTACACTGATGGATACCTGTATTTCAAACATACTGAGACTTTTGTGTAGCAATTACAGCAGTTAGCACAAGAACTTACTGATAATTTGTGCAGAGGTTTAAGGCTATGAACTGTTAATGAGCTGCTTCCTGTATACCTATGGACTAATTATCAGTAAGCCCTTGTGCTAACTGCCCTAATGGGCACACAAACATCTCTGTATATATGATAGACAAATATCCACTGATGCAGGATGGGAATTGGATTGATTCTCTCAACTTTCATTTGCTTACTGTGTGACTCTAAGCAAGTCACTTGACCAGACAGCGCTCTGGGGTAATTTTTAAATTGGGCTAGAGTAATCAGTGGTCTCTTGGACTGCATGCTTAGTAATTACCTATGAACATATGGTCCTGCAGCTTGATAAGGGGAAAATGTATGATAATGTGAGATATAAGTTCCTTGGATTACTTAAAAATCAGGTTAACCTTATTCTGGACGACAAATGCTTTAACCAGTTGGTTCTAGAACAAAGATGGTCAACCGATTCATCAGGCCATCATTTTTCTGTTTGGCTTTATCCTTACAAAGAGACCACTAAAATTATTTCTGCTAAAGTAGCAGCCTTTTTCAATTAGAGGCTACTCTCAGATTTTTAGTGCTTTGATAAAGGGATTATACTCCTCCTTTCATCTTCACCACAAGCTGCTATTATCCAAAGGTAGAAGTTGTTTTACTACTTTGAGCTCTCATCTGCTGAATGCTGCCCAATTCTGCCTTTTGATGACCTTAACAAGGCTTTAAAGACCTTCACAAACTTTATGTTTCATTTATTTGATACACATTTTCCCTTGCCATCTGTCAGTGGCTCACTCTGTAACATAATGGCACATTAGGATGAGAAGCCTAGACTGGGTCAGGTGAAACCTTCTTCCATTGCAAATAGACAATGTTTCACCATCCTCCATCACCTCTGCATAAAGGCTGCAAACAGTCACAACATCAAGTACTTCAAGCAATGGTAAACCAGTAATAATCACCATTCTAGAAACTTCTAGAAAGATGTTAACACCATTACAGAAAGAACTGCTGGAAGTAAAACATGTATACTAGCATTGGTGTCATGTCTAAACCAGACCAAGTTGTGGATCTGTTTTTAAAAAGCTTTTAGATATATGCCTCCCTCATGCCTTTATAATACCACTCTTGTTATATCTATCTATATATATACACACACACACACACACATACACACATATGTATGCATGTATATATATTTATGGGTGTGTATGTATGTGAAACATGAATGACCATAACTCATTTCAGAGCACTTATGAAGAAGCAGTAATATTTTCTCTTGATGAAATTTCCTGAATAAAAGATGTTTAATTAAGATGGAATTTGATCCTTTGCATCCAAAGCATTCTAATAACTACATCTCTAGCCCTTTGGCAAATATCATAATTTGGTGAAT
Organism: Protopterus annectens; assembly: GCF_019279795.1. Classification (NCBI taxonomy): domain Eukaryota; kingdom Metazoa; phylum Chordata; order Ceratodontiformes; family Protopteridae; genus Protopterus; species Protopterus annectens. The sequence continues at coordinate 1,390,170,157 of NC_056725.1, forward strand.
TTCCTTAAACTGAAAATTAGACTCTGTCTCTCTCCCTCTTTCTCTTTCTTTCATATACACAGCTTACCAGAGTATTTCAGATCAATTTCTGTAATATATTGCCTTGCTGACCAATTTGCAAAGCTTGCTTCAGAACTGGTAAAAGAATTTCTGAAATTTTATCCAACACCTGCTTGGATTCAGGTCAAGTTGGAAGACTTCTTTCCATTTCTCACTTGCCACTGTCTGATGCCACCTATTTGAGTACAGACCAACCAGTACTCTCAGTGGGTCTTTTCACTGATCTAATAAAAGCTCTTGATGATATCAGCCAGGTTCACCTACTAGCAGGTCTGGAGTACATAATCTTTGCCACAGGTCTTATTAAAAAGGTGTAGAGTACCAGCAAGACACATTTCAGAATGAAAGTGAGAAAATGCTGCTGGGGCACTTGTGGAGTTGACGATGTATGGTGTGGGGAAACTGCTTTTACCAGTTCATCTACCTCTGGGAAAGGGCTGCAGACAAGATAACAGAAGTGAATAGCAGTTCTTTCCTAAAGATTAGTAGACAGGAAACTTCTAGGTACAGAGGCAGAGAACTAGATTGGGCTGGAAACGCATCAAATGTACTTCACGTGAGAATGTTTACTATTAACAACATAAACCAGTTTGGTTAAACATTCCACTTGCACTTCCTCATTAACACAAACAAAACAAAATGTATGTTGTCTGATACTCTTAAAAGTCTAGGCAACTTCTCACCAGGATGGAATTTATATTATCTTGATTGTCCCCTCTTGGAAGGAGATGATACCTTTAAATACATTAGGATTTACTTTGATTTTTCCTCTTTCATTCCAAGCTTATGGAATCTTCGGGCCTCCGCTGAAAATGGACCCACGTCCAGTCGGACACTCCCGGTCAACAAATTTAAATAAATAAAATAAATAAATAAAAAGCTTATAGAGTCAAGCAAGACACCTAGACATGCTAAAGAGTTTCAGTGTTCCTCTTCTTTAAACACTAATACCTCTAACAGAATATGATCTTTCCCCATTTGCAACTACATCCAGTTCCAGTACAGCAATTTTGCAAATGCTTGGTAGCATACTTTGTAGATTTCTGCTCCTGGCCTCCTAAAGGAAACACCTTGGCTTATTCCTTCAAAGGGCAAACTGGGTGGCCATTAAAGTATGTACTGACTTCCTGTTACGTATGTTGCTCTTCAAATTTTGTTCAGTGTAATACTTGTTCCTTTCTTAATAAACTACATATCAGGGAGAAATATATTCATTGTAGTTCAGTCAAGCTTTTGCCATCCATTTTGAAAAGCTTAAAACAAAGCTTCTAAAGATAAAAAAGTCTTTTAATGAGGCCAGAAGTTTGGTAATTTGTTATTTACTTTTTCCCAAATTTAGATGTCTGTCAACTTAAATTATTTAAACTCATCCCTCTTTCACACTTAATGGACAGAACATTCTACAAATACAGACCACAATCCCCTTGAAACCATTGTTCACCAGTCTTTTTCCATTATGTTTGCCAAATTTCTTTCCCAAGATAACCCAGGATATCATGGGACCACAATACAGTATGGCTGATGCTTCATTTGTAATGTGTATTATTATGTTTCTTATCCATTGCCCGCTATCACATCTTCTCAGCTTATTGCCATGGACTACTGTAAAATAGGTAGGGCACCATTCTTAGATATACCCAATTTCCACATTTGTTCCTTTTATCTCCTAACAACAGTCCTTAAACAGCACCTCTACAATATCACTGCTCTGTTTGTTATGTAACTACTGATGTGTGCTACATGTGCTCTTAATATAATCTAATGTAATTTGGCTTCTGTTATGTACATAACACGTGTACTAGTGTAGTGCTTTAACTACTCCATCACCCTGCATCTGCCCTTAATCTTGCCTAATGTAATTTGACTTCAGTTATATAACTGTGCTTTGTTTACTGCTCCCTCAGAATTATTTGCACCATGTGTCTACTTGACAATCTTGTATCCATCTGTGGCATATTTAACTCTGCATTATTTTCTGGCTACTCCATCATGTATATAATTGGGTGGATGCCTAGCGTGTTGTAGAATCACATGCTGCTCACCCTGTTTATTAATTACTCTTGCTTTGGGTATCACTTGTATCTATGTGTCCTCATTTGCCTCTTGTCTCCATCCATCCATCAAAACCCCCTTTTTCCCATTTTTGCACATGAGGTCAGGGTATCATGTCAAAAGTGACAATTATCTAGAGCCAAAGTTTACACTACTGGGTGGCTAGCCCTGCCACGGTAGTTCTGCCACACCAAAATCTCGCGAGCACACTCACAGGTATGGCCAGTTTAGAGTGTCCATTCCACCTACTGCATGTCTTTGGAATGTGGGAGGAAACCGGAGCACCCAGAGGAAACCTACACAATCACAGGGAAGACATGCAGACTCCACACAGAAGGCACCTCTGTTGAGAATCAAACCAGGGAAACTCTTGCTGTGAGGCAACAGCACTATCTGCTGCATCACTGCGCTGCCCTTTACCTGTTGTGTCTGTGTATGTAATTCTGTGCTTGCAATATTTTGTGTAACACTGTGTCTTACAGTCACTGTATACTTGTATAATCCCAATGTGTATTTATTTCCACTGCATGCTACATTTAACTATGTATTATTTTCAGGGCTGATCTCTCTCTCTCTCTCTCTCTCTCTCTCCAAATATATTTGTGTATGTATGTATATATATATATACATATATATATATATATATATATATACATATATATATATACAATTTGTTCACTACAAGAGTGTCGTGTGTCAGTGTATTTTGTTTTTTTGTGTATCTCAGGTTGTGTCTAAAAAGGGTACATTTTTTGGATCATTCTGACTATCCAGTTAAAAAAAAAATTAAATAAGCTGCAGAGAATGTATGAGTCCAGCATGGAACTGGTTTCATTTATGATACATATCACTATATGTGGAGGTTCAAAACACTGGGTAGGATTCAAGAAACTTTGTGTAGGGCTCGTGTAGAGCCCACACGGAGTGTTTCTGTGTACACAAAGTTGTGCCTGTGGCGGTACCGCTCAATGCAAATTATTGAAGCACAGCACGTTTAAACAAGGCTTCGTACTGCACAAAAGTTTCATTATGGTCGTGAAACTTCTATGGGAATGTGGATAGCATTTCCATATAAGGCTGCTGTCTGCAGCATGGCAATCACACCTCTCAACCTCTCACAGGAAGAAATCTGAACAAAGCTATTAATACTGGGGTGACACAGGGCCAAAAATAGGGGAAATGTTTAAATACTGCCCTTACAACCTTAAAACAATGATAGAATAACAGGTTTTGCAGTAGCATGAATGTTCCAAAAGGTATGAAATCTGAATCTTGAATGTCGGTCTTTATTTTCTTCTGTGTGGAGTCTGCATGTCCTACTTGTGGTCGCGTGGGTTTCCTCCGGGTGCTCCGGTTTCCTCCCACATCCCAAAGACATGCAGTAGGTGGATTGGACACTCTAAATTGGCGTGTGAATGTGTATGCCTTCTGTGGAAGGTTGGGTGACGGGCTGGCAACCCGACACTGTAAAACTCCTCTGCCAATCATGAGCGAACAGATGATCCGCTGTGGCGACCCCTAACCGGGAAAAGCCGAAAGAAGAAGAAGAAGATTTTTGATCTTTTTCTCATAACGTCTGTGGATTTTTGGCAAATCACTGGCAAAACACTGAGGATAGAATTCAGAAAATAAAGACGGACATGCTTTTATTCGCAACAGAGGTGTGATTGCCATGCTGCAGAGAGCAACCTTACATGGAAATGCTATCCACACATCCACTGCACCAATGGCTGCAGTATCTGATGTCTGCGTTTCCTTGTATTATTCAGAAGAATGATGGAGAGCAGTGTCTCCACCCAGCATAGGCATGCACCAAGTGTGTGGTGCACAATCCTATGCATGAATCCTGGCAGTTCACTGTGGGTGATAAAATCACCCACTCTGCCACTGCTTCTGGAGGGAACCACTGGCCTATCTTGCGAGGCAGAACTACCTGAGGGCCCAGGTAGTGCAGGGTCAGCAGAGGGGGTGCTACCAGGGTGTGTCTGTGATGTGCTAGTACATGATGCCACAGGATGGCTCCTGTGAGACAGGCCTACCCCATTATGCTGTGGAAAAAAAGAAAAGAAAAAGAATATTAGGGTCGGGGAACAAGAAAAAAGGGAGAACATTTGAAACATCATAAGTGATGTACAAAACAGTGATACAATTATTTCATTCTATTATGTTACCTTTACTATAAACAGTACAAACTGTAAACAAACTTTTTTGTAGCTTGTCTAAATACCCAGTTGATAACAGATGCACACTGTAGTACAGATTTTAGACAGCAGTCCTTGATGTGCACATATATTGCCCATATGCATGCTCTGATTCTACTAATTAGCAGACCATTTCTGCTACTGCTTGAGAAGTCTGCAGTTACAGTGCAATAATGATGAAAACATAGCAGTACTCGTTCATTTGGTAATTGCGGTGTTTGAACCCACAACTACTGACTACTCTCTACAACTGTAATGTTCTGTGTTCTCACAGAGTACTGCATGCTTACTTTTCTTTTACAATTGCGAGATGTATGTTCTGTTTTATAGTACTATATTTATAGTTCTCAAACTCTTGCAGCAATAAATGTGGACAAAGTCATATGGAATAGGGGACCAAAGTCCAAAAACATAGGGATGACTCTTACATACTTGTTCTTACAAGCTTATTAAGGTGATACAGTAACAGGTTTTGGACTTGCATCACTTTTCTGAAGGGTCTGGGGTCTGAATCTCACATGTCTGACATTAGTTAGTGACGTCAGTCCTCAAAATTTTTGCAATTATAGGACTGAAAACCACAATTATATCTGTAACTATACAAAGACTGGACAATCTATGGAAATCTGTACAGCTGACTGGTATTACTGCATTACATAACAACTACGCATATACCTCACAAACTCTTACAGCCGCAAATGTGGACCAAGCAATAACTACTGGGGGTACAAAGGCACACAAATAGCAACACATTTTACATAGTCTTCTACAAATCTAGAAAAGTTATACAATAACAAGCTTTGCAGTAGCACAGATGTTCTGAAAGGTATGAGGTATGAGACACAAATGTAATCTTCTAACTGCAGTCCTCAATGCTTTGGCTAAGATTTGCCAGACAAACACAATTTATGGCAAGCAAACCAAAATTTTGAGGCAACAGCCTGAACATTCTGCCAAACCCATACAGCTGAAAGGTATTACAACACAATGTTTAACTTTTAAGGCTGCAGTAACAGTACCATTGTGATGCATACATACCACATGCTGCCCGCATCCTTGCCAATCAACTTTCATGGGCTCTTACATTCAGATCATCATCTGCCTCAGCTGTGAAAAAACCAACAGAACAGAATACCATTATGAATACCAAGCTTGAGTATATGCAGCTTTAAACTATTACAATTAATGTCTGAAAATCATACTTAGACATCTGTGAGATGCCACCAGTTTGACATTCCTTGATCCAATGGTTGAGGGTATCCTTCTCCTCATCTTGAGGTCTCAGTAGTGGTTCTTACACTGTTCACCAGTGCGGGGGACACCAGTAGCACTGGTCAGAGCCCAGGCCAGACTATTCCATGCCTCTGTCCTTGATTGTGAGGCATGATAATGCCTCTGCAGGAGCTGGAGCCCATGGTTATTCACCAGGAGTCCAACAAACACTCTGGACTCCTGGACACCCCACCTTTGAGCCCTAAATCTTAAACCCTAACAAAAAATGGCTTCTATGTCTGTCACAGAGCAAGTCCAATGTAGAATGATATTTCCCACCAATTGCGCATATTCACATTTACTCAGAGGGCACACATTCTGATTTGGCAACATTTGAAAAAGCTGCGCATCACTTACTGTCATGCAAAAAGGGTGCAACATGTTTGTGTGATGGTAAGTTATGCAGAAGTTTGGTAACTAATGCCATTTCTATATTATTTGAGATACAGGCAATTCTGTGACTATATTGGTCCAGTGGGAAGGGCAAGCCAAGCCACATAGCAAGAATATACTTGACTGAACATAGTGCATATTATACCCACACTCATACTTTTGCTATTAACTAGACAATGCATAGATTAATAAATAATTACATAACTGATGCAATATTGCTGTGTTGGTCCTATGTCATATACGTATGATATAAGCTACTCTAGGTCACCTGCTATAAGTGAGAATGACTATAATGTGAATTGGTGCAACATTAAAATTGAATGACATATGCTGTATTCAAACCCTAGACCATATGGATGTTAGTACTGCACTGACAGCTATTACCACATGACAGTTGTGAAATCCTTTCTATATGTGTCAGTTCATTGCTAAATGGTGCAGTGTCATGACAGTAAAACAAAGACTGCACACCTTGTACTTGAACCCAGGTCCATCTAGACTTCAGACCTAGACTTAATACCTGCTGCCACAGAGTAAGTTACATAACATCCCTAAGTTAATATTCATTGTTAAATTCTCGCTGTTAACTGCAGAGCAATGGCACTTAGTGGAGTTGCACAATGCACAATTACATTACTAGAAAGCATCCATTTTCTATTTTTGGCTGTCTGGGTCCTGTCTGCTACCTGGGTGGTCCAACCTTCCATTTTGCACAGTGCTGCTCTACATGCAAAACTGATTAGCGCAGCCAAACCTGTTTCTGCTTAGCAGTGTATCATGCAAACAATGCACCCCCACAATTCACCCCCCTTTCACCTACTAAAGAAATACAGTTTGTTACTACAAAGGAGGTATGTCTGCAGAGGTCTGGATATCCATTCTCACTCCAGTGCACCTTCAGAAAACAGGATGGGTGCCTTATCCCTGTTGGCCACACATACAGCTTGGCAGCAAACAACTTTAAGTAATCCATCGCACAGCACTTTTCCACGATGTATTTTAACTGATATCAAGCTATCAGCTGTTATTTATATATGTATTATATGAAACAGATTTAGACGTACTGCACTTAGTGATCATACAACCTGTTAGGACTATTTCTTGAAATTATACCATTCTGTGTTGCTTGGCCATTCAGCAGTTATCTGACCAGTATTCAGAGATATGCAAGCGTGAAAGCCAGTCTACCTCATTTACCTTACATTGTGTTTGTATATTAACTGGGAATAGTATGATATGTAGTTGTCACCAAATGAAGGCCAGGTTGAATGGCACACAAAACCCTGCTCTTTTGGTGGTGGGAGCAAAGGTATATTTCTGTTATAGCACATGCAAGGGTACACTGTTCTTAAGAGGGAGTGGGCCAAGCTGAGGTCACATTATGGCACAACATTTCTATGTAAAGATATTCCATTACAAACATATGATGCTAAACTTGAGGCCATGCATTGATTACCAGTACTTTGGAAAGTTATGAATATGTGAATCTTGCAGGGCTGAAGACAACTACTTTCTAATAGACACATACAAGTGAAATAACTCTGCTGTCACGTTACTTGTTTTTCTGTACACATCTCCCATCTTTTGCCTGCTTACTGTACCATGTGAGGAAATACAAGTACATGCCATAATAGTATTATGCATTACAGTACATGTTCAGGACTTACCTTGTAAATGCTGTACTCTACACTTTATGGCATCCCTAGGAAAAAACAGCATGGATGCTTTATAGCTTGTTGAATAGCCTCACAAGATTGGTTGATTAACATGCAATTCACCTGCTTATTCAGTAATTAGCATCTCTGGAACACAAACCAGGACAGATGCAATCCATTAATAATATACTCTATTATAAAAAGGCATATGTGTAGCTAGCTAAACTGATGTTGAGGAGAGTTAGTACATTGTTGAACTCACTAAAACAATCATATTTTTTCACAGTATTTCTCTACAGAGGAGTATTACACTTGTTGGCTGATAATAATAAAGAGAGTGAATGATCGTATGTGTGCTCTTACACTGACATCGTTGGTGTGGAGAGGTCAAGAGAGGTCACATGACCATGTGCTTTATAATAAAGGAGGAAGCGAGGGTTGTTCCTCTCTTCCGTTTTTAACCAGATTGATTGCCTTCATGTGTGTTTATTTTCCTCTGTAGATGTATGTCTACCCCAACTTTCTTACCCTTAAGATGATACCGCCAACAGGTTATGGGCTCAGCAGGGAAGTAGGAAGCCGATGGCATAGACTATGTTTCGATGGAGATGAGAAGAATTATGAGTTGTGGGAGACAAAGTTTCTGGGGCACCTGCATTTGCTAGGGCTGAAAGACGCCATTTTGCGAAATGTGCAGCAGGACGCAGGGGACGACGAGAATGAGGAGGAAGGCGACAACGATGCTGAGAAAAATGAGGCATATGCAGAACTAATACAGTTCTTAGATGACAAAAGTTTGTCCCTCGTCATGAGAGAGGCCGCAGACAATGGTAGAGAAGCGCATCAGATCCTGAGAGACCATTATGCTGGGAAAGGGAAGCCACAGGTAATTAGCCTATACACCGAATTAACAAGCCTCCAGAAGGCCATCAGTGAAAGTGTCACAGACTATATTAATAGGGCTGTGACGGCCATTATGGCACTTAGAAATGCTGGGGAGAAGCTCGGTGATGGATTACTAATTGCGATGATTCTGAAAGGGTTGCCTGAACCTTTTAAACCATTTGTAGTACACATCATGCAAGATGATGATAAGTTGAGCTTTGGTGAGTTCAAAACAAGGTTGAGAAGCTATGAACATATCGAGAAATTTAATGCCAATGTAAGTAATGATAATGTGATGAAGGCAAGTGGCCTTGGGGAAAGAGTAAAAGCAGAGATTATATGCTATAGCTATGGCCAAAAGGGACATACAGCATGAGAATGCTGGAGGAGAATATAAAGGTCAGAGACAGTGGTGTAGTTTGTGTAAAACCTCTAGCCACAGGGACAGTAACTGTAGACGAAAGAAGAAAGATAATGTGAAACAAGCAACTGATGCGGATGATCACACATTTGTCTTCAGAATAAATGAGCACCAAATTCGTGAAATAAAACAGAAGGGATTACTGGTGGACACTGGCACCACGTCACACATAATTAATGTCCTGAAAAAGTTTAAGTGCTTTGATGCAACTTTCCGACTGGAGGAACACATTGTGGAATTAGCTGATGGAACAAGAACCTGTGAGGCCACACAGAAGAGAGGTAATGCAGAGGTATGGCTGCTAAATACAGAGGGGCATAAAGTAAAGGTGATGATGACTCGGGCGCTGTATATATCCCGATGTATCCACAAAGCATTTTTTCTGTTAAGGAGCAATGTCCAAGGGGGCCTCGATCAACTTTAAACAAGGCCAGGACCAACTCATCTACAAAAACGGCACCAGGTTTGACATAATTGAGTGTGATTGACTCTATTATTTAGACACATATAAAACGGCACCAGGTTTGACATAATTGAGTGTGATCGACTCTATTATTTAGACACGTGATGAAGAAAACAATAGTGAGATACATTACGATGCATCTCAGAGCTGTTATGACTTTCAAGCATGGCATAAAATGCTTGGTCACTGTAATTTCGAAGATGTGTCAAAATTAGAAAAAGTGGTAAAAGGAATGAAAATTAAAGGTAAAGATGAGAGACCCAACCTAGATTGTGAAACCTGTACGCAAGGGAAATTTGTACAGAGCAGAAACAGAGAACCAGATGCAAAAGCAAAAGTTGTGTTTGAAGTAGTCCATACTGATTTGGCAGGCCCAATTGAGCCAGTAGCAAAAGATGGCTTTAAGTACACTTAAGCATTTACTGATGATTACTCAGGTGTAATATTTGTGTACTTTCTGAAAGCCAAGAGTGATACAGTCAAGGTGACTGAAAAGTTTATTGCAGATTCAGCTCCTTATGGGAAGGTAAAGTGTATCAGATCAGATAATGGCACTGAGTTCATGTCGAAAGACTTTCAGTCACTACTGAATAAAAATGTTATAAGAGATGACACATCTGCACCTTACTCACCACATCAAAATGGGAAGGCAGAGAGAAATTGGAGAACACTGTTCGAAATGGTAAGGTGTATGTTGATAGAGAGTGAGTTACCTAAAAAGTTGTGGACATATGCAGTAATGACTGCTGCTTTTATTCGCAACAGATGTTATAACAGGTGTGTGGTGCATACCCCCATTCTTTATGCTAACAGGAAAGAAACCTGATCTTTCAAGGATGAGAGAATTTGGATCAGTGTGTTATGCATACAGACAAGATAAAAAAAAGTTAGACCTAAGGTGTGATAAGGGGATCTTTGTCGGATATGATAAAAACAGCCCATCATATCTGGTCTATTATCCTGACACAGGAAGGGTCCTTAGACACAGGTTAGTCAAGTTCTTTACTAAGAATGTAGCTGAATGCCAGATTCAGACAGACCCAGAAGTGATAAATGAAGATCTTAATACCAGAAGAAGTGTGCATGTTAAGTCAGAATCAAAAGCTGACAGTCAAGACACACAATAGTAAGGCAAGAAGAGGAAAGACAGGATACACACTGCTCTAAAAGAGAGAAAACCACCTGCATACTTGAAAGACTATGAGTGTAAAGTTGAAAACGATGATTATGTGACAGTTAATGTTGACTAGTGTTACCGATTAATATGCAACACATCGCAGAGCTTTAAAGAAGCCATGACTTCGTCTAACTCGGAAAAGTGGGTCAAAGCTATGGAGGAGGAACTTAAGTCTTTAGAGGAAAACAACACATTTGCACTCACCACACTGCTGGAAGATAAAAATGCAGTGGGGGTAGGTGGGTTTTCACAGTAAAAGACAATGCAGATAATACTGAGACGTACAAAGCTAGATATGTAGCTAAAGGCTACAGTCAAGTCACTGGTATAGATTATAACAAAACATTTGCACCAACTTGAGTATGACATCTGTATGAAGCCTAATGCAGATGGCAGCTCAGTATGATTTAGAATTGCACTAGATGGCTGTACAAACGGCTTATTTACATACTCCTATTGACTGTGAAGTGTATATGGAGCAACCTGAAGGTTTTGAAAAGAAATCAAATAATGATGAAAAATTGGTTTGTTAACTGAATAAGTCATTATATGGATTGAAACAATCAGGTTGTAACTGGAACAAAATGTTGCATGATTATCTTTGTGAAAATAGTTTTATCCAAAACCCCGCAGACCATTGTGTATACACTAGACAAGCTGAAAATGAGAAAACAGTCCTAATTATATGGGTTGACAATCTCATTATAGCAGCTAGTGACAATGAATCACTAAATGATGTAAAGGAAATGCTCAAGGCTAAATTTAAAATGAAAGATCTGGGAAAGCTAAGACATTTTCTAGGCATTGATTTTACCCAGAATAATGGTGTAGTAAAGATGAACCAAAAGAGGTACATTATGACAATTCTTGAGAAATTTGGTATATCTAATTGTAAAGTAAGAAGTACCCCTTCCGAACAAAAAACAAACTTTGAATGTGACAGTGAGTCTACAGATCCAAGAAAATATCGTGAGCTTCTGGATAGTTTGATATATGTTATGACAAGCACGAGACCTGATCTTAGCTGGATTGTAAGTAAATTTTCACAATATTTGTCACAACCGAGTAAATCTCATTTAACACTAGCCAAACATATGTTAAGATACTTGAAAGGTACATTGGACAGAGAGCTGTGTTACAAGAAAAGTGAAGGGAAACTTCAGCTTATAGCATACAGTGATGCAGACTGGGCAACAGATCAAAACGATAGACGTAGTACAACAGGTTATTGCTTTAGCCTCAATAGAGACGGGCCTATTATTTCATGGAAATCAAAGAAGCAACAAATGGTAGCTTTATCTACATGTGAAGCAGAGTACATGGCATTAGCAGCAACAACACAGGAGAGTTTGTACCTTGTGCAGCTGTTGAGTGGAATGGATGGAGAGTGCAAGTATGTGCCAGTAACAATATTTGAGGACAATCAAGGAGCAATCGCTTTGTCGAAGAATCCAGTAAGTCTACAGAGAAGTAAGCATGTTGACATTAAGTATCATTTTGTCAGGTCAGCACTTAATGATGACAAAATAAGCATTGAATATTACCCGACAATGGACATGGTTGCAGATGTCTTTACTAAACCTGCTACGAAGTCGAAGATTGAAAAGTTCATGTATTACATATTTGGAATGTGAAAGAAAAGTTATCCAAAAATATGTTCTTAAAATGTACTTGTATACAGTGTAAGAGCAAGTGGGGGTGTTGGCTGATAATAATAAAGAGAGTGAATGATCATATGTGTGCTCTTACACGTCATTGTTTTGGAGAGGTCAAGAGAGGTCACATGACCATGTACTTTATAATAAAGGAGGAAGCGAGGGTTGTTCCCCTCTTCCGTTTTTAACCAGATTGATTGCCTTCAGGTGTGTAAGATGTATGTCTAACCCGACTTTCTTACCCTTAAGATGATACCGCCAACAATGTTCCCATTTTGTTACTTACATAATGCATATGCTGGAATGTAGTTAAGAGTAAATATGAAGTAATGACTTTCACACTTTAATCTGTATGCATTACTTAGAAGTGTAATGATGACATGGCCTTGGTTGTCAAACCATTTCACAGGTACACAGCATTGAGAATATCTGAAATGGGAATGCTGTCTTATAAATATGTACACATGTTACATGGATAGGTCCTTTGACAGCACTTTTAGCATCTTAAAGATGTTTATAGGTTCATAGGTGTTTACTAGGCTAACAACCACAAGGGCTTTTAAGTCTAGCCATGCATCCCAAATCTCTGAGAAGTTCTGATACCCTTGATAAGTGTAAGCATGGGCCTGGGAGGTGAACCATTTACAGGTTACCTGTTTGCATCAGAGACATAGGTGCCAAACCAGGGATGAATTTCCATTTTACCATCCAATTGTCCAATTTGCACTTGAATTGGGTTAGGGAGGAACTCTGCTTTACATGGATGGGGAGCCTGTTCCATAGATGGGGCGGTCTCTGGGATACATAGCTATCTCTCCAGCAGGTCCTATTTATATCACAGGCAAGGTTTAAGTCTTTAGAACAGTATATTCTGGTACTGTTTGGCAGGGCCAGCCTTTGGTCAACTGCTGCACTAGGCAAAAGGTCTCCACAGTGCCCCCCAACACCACTTGGTACCCACATCCTGGTATGCCTACACCATCCAGACTACTGGAAAAGCACCCCTGCTAGAGTGGTGTCCTAGGCAGCTGCCTAGTTGGCCTATGCCTAAGGCCAGCTATGACTGTTTGTTTTGTGGATATGCAGGAGGTCCATCAGAGTGGGGTCTGACAATGCCCTGTATGCCAGGCATAGATCTCCTCTCAAAAGCCTGTAGGAGACAGAATACAGGGACAGGGCCTGGAGGCAGTCTGCATAATACATGTTACTTATGTCCTGTATTCTTTTAGTGAAGAACCTCTGTGGATGTTCCATTTGCTGGATATGCCTGGTTAGGTACATACCAAAGGGGTCATTGTACTCAATGACAGGTCTGATGAATGCCAAATACAGTGGAACAATGACTCCCTTGGACTTAGATGCCATACTTTTGTTTATAAGTTGCACAACACAGAATGATTTCCTCACCACTCTAGACATATGATGATCAAGGGTAGATTACTATGTATGTCCCAAAGTCCCTGACTACTGGGTCAACTCTAAGGGGTGTGTTGTCAATACAATGCTACTAATAGCCTTTAAACAGAACTAATGTGTTACCAGTGTACCAAAAAAGGACTAAAACTAAATGCTAAGAAATGCAGTATTTTTAGCACAATGGGTCTTTAGCCTGTCATTTTGTTTGGGGGGAAACAAAGATGAGTTAGTGTTAGGGTATTCACTAGCCTGCACTGTTATTTTGGGTGGTTCATAGGTTCATAGGTAGGTACTAGGCTATCAGCCCAAGGGCCTGCATAAGCCTAGCCAGCAAGGTTTCATAGCTTATGCCACCCAAGAAAGTTATTTTCCTGTGCCACTGTCCAGCAGAGACACAGAAGTGATACCCGTGGTGTATTTCCTATTTCCCATCCAATCATCAAGATTTTTCTTGAAGAGTGCTAATGAAGAACTTTGCTTGACATAGATGGGTAGCTTGTTCCAGAGTATAGGAAGTCTCTGGGACAGGAATCTATCCCTCCAGCATGTCCTGTTTATTGTGGTGACAAGGTTTAGGTCTCTAGACCATGTAGCTTGGAGGGATTGGGATTTCTTTAGGTGTAGCATGTCCAACAGCTCTGGGTTTAACATAGCTTTATATGTTAGGCAGAGATCACCTCGGAGTAGGCGATATGCTACAGAGTAAAGCTGGAGTTTTTTGAGGCGGTCAGTATAGGGCATTTACTTGAGGCCAGTAATCCTCTTTGTGAGGTACTTCTGTGGCCTTTCCAGCTGCTGCAGATGTCTTGTGAGGTACATTCCAAAAGGGGCATTGTACTCTATAATGGGTCTAATGAGTGACGAGTAGAGGGGAACAATGACCCCTTTTTTCTTAGATGAGAACCTTTTTATGATGAGGTGTGCCATGTAGAAAGACTTCCTGACTATTGTGGCAATGTGACTATCAAAGGAGAGACTACTGTCCACCTGGGTCCCAAGGTCTCTTATCATGCATTCAGTGTTAAGTAGATTGCTGCCTATGTGGTAGTTCATGGGTACAGAGTTTTTACCAGAGGGGATGACACTGCACTTTTTGGCATTGAGCTTGAGGCCATGGTCCTGACACCAGGCATCTGTCTCAGTGAGGCCCTTCTGTAGGATGTCCACATCATTTGGGGACTTGACTATGGCTCCTAGTTTTCAGTCATCTGAGAACTTTGTTAGCCAGAGGCCTTCTGTGTTAGCCTGTACTTCAGAGAAGTAGATATCAAACAGGAGAGTCCCAGGACGGAACCCTGTGGTACTCCACTTGTCACTGCTTTGAGGTCAGATTTGGAGTCTGCAACTTTTACAGTGTGGGTTCTGTCAGTGAGCCAGTTGGCAACCCATCTTGTGATGTATGGACTTATACCTAGTTTAGTGAGTTTAGCTATAATTCCAGAATGGGGGATGGTGTTGAAAGCCTTGGCAAAGTCAAGATAGGCTGTGTGAACCACCTTACCCTCATCCACGTCTTTGGTGACTGCCTCAAAGAAGTTGATCAGGTTCAGGAGGCATGATCTGCCTTTCACAAACCTGAACTGGGTGGGATCCAGAGTTTGAAGGTTGCCAATGTCTTTGTTTATGAGTTCCACGATGATACATTCCATGGCCTTGCAGACCAGGCTTGTCAGGCTAATTGGTCGATAGTTCCCAGGATCAGTGGTGGCTCCCCCTTTGTGGAGTGGGATAACTGTTGCTGTGTGCCATTCAGTGGGCACAAAGCCTGATGTGAGGCTATTATTGAACATGATGCTTAAGTGGGGACCCAGTTCATTCTGAAGTTCATGTAAAACACAGCCTGGGATGTTGTCCGGTCCCATGGATGCTGTGTTTTTGGCTTTAGAGAGTACAGTTTCTACCCGAGTAGTTGTGATTACAGGGACTCTGCATTCTTCCTGTATAGATATGGGCCCTTTAGGGGGTGGGGGGGTAAAGTTAGCACTGAACCTATCTGCCAGGATGTTGGTAATATCAGCTGGTTCTGTAATTTTCGTGCCTTTGTGCTGTAACTCAGAGCAGATCTGGGTATT
Organism: Protopterus annectens; assembly: GCF_019279795.1. Classification (NCBI taxonomy): domain Eukaryota; kingdom Metazoa; phylum Chordata; order Ceratodontiformes; family Protopteridae; genus Protopterus; species Protopterus annectens. The sequence goes on from NC_056725.1 coordinate 1,390,185,879, forward strand.
GCCATCTAGATTCTTGACATAGCTATAGAATGCTTTGTGGTTGTCTGTGGATTTAGTGGCGATTTTGTTTTCATAGCTAGCTTTGGAGGATCTTATAAGGGATCTCAGCTTCTTACTGAGGCTGACCAGGGAGTTCCTCCACTCATGGGATTTTACTCTTTTGCAACAGTTTTTTCCTTCTGTTGTACAGTTTGTTTGTGGCAGGGGACCACCAGATTGGCTTCCTTTTTTTGGAGGATAATGTCTTGGTTCTGTTTGGGATAGCAAGATCCATGCACTCGTGTAGGTGCTTATAGAGTGCATTTGTGCAGGATTCAGCAGTTGTAACTGTATTGTCCATCTGCATGAGTGTCATAAAGTTCACCACTTCTGTCTTAAGAAGCATGAAGTTGGCTTTGGAGAAATTTTTTACTGTGGTTTCCTTAATGGGGGGGTGGGGGCGGGATGTGGATATCAAGGGTGATAAGCTTATGGTCGGATTGGACCAACGAGGAGTTGACTTCATGTGTAGAACACCGGTCACTCATGTTGGTAATGGCTAGGTTTAGGATATTGTTGCCACTGATGGGGGTGTGGATAAGTTGATCTAGGGCGTTGGAGTTTATGAATTCCAGAAAGCGTTGAGCTAAGGAGTTGGTACATGAGTAGTGTTCCCAGTTAATGGTGGGGTAGTTGAATTTGCCCATTATTAGGGTGTTTGGTTGAACCCTAATATTTTCCAGTACATCAAGAAAAGAGGAGTGGGAATCCTGGGGCATGGTGGGGGATCTGTAGCATATTACACTTACTGCAATGATACAAACAAGGATATGTTTCTCTTGTTAGGCTCCCTGCTTTGTATCCTCCATCTTGTTATTTTTAGAAATATGCAGACTCTTTCATGTTTATCTAGGGGGGAATACTGACAGCTTTCCTTTACTGCTTTATCTATAAACAGTTAAGTTGTATTTATGTGATCCTCCTGTATTATAATTCTTTTGTCTTGTAGGACACAATATGTCTGCTCGTTGTAGGTCCCCATTTACAGATGCAGAGAATAAGCTGATCATTGGTACCTTAAGGCAACATGCTGCTATGCTGCTGTCCAGAGGGCGGGCCAATATGGCTGAGCATACAGCCCTTTGGGATGAGTTAGTGGCCAACATTAACACCGTTGGGTGACACTATCGCACATATGAGCAGGTGCATCACAGAGCAACAGACATGGTAACTACTGTATGTAGGCATGCAGCTGCAGTGGTACGCAATCATCAAGTCACAGGTGGAGACCCTGCTGCAGAATCTTCTCTCATTGCCACTGAGGAATTCCTGCTGAACATTGCCACCCAGGACAGTTCCCAGCAATCCATGGCACATTTTATTTATTTTATTTTATTTTACATTTGTTTACCGGGCTAGTCTAACTGGATACATGTCCATTTTCAGTAGAGGCCCGGGGAGAAAAGCTCCAAGACATATACAAAAAATAAGGGGAGATAAGCTCCAAGACAGATACAATATACAATGTAAAAAGTTGCAACAGTCCAAAGTTAAACAGATGTTGGTAATATCAAGTACAGTACTCATCATAAGCATAACTCATATATTAATAGGTAATTATACAAGAGATTTTACTATATACATATATATGAATTGTCATGTCATAGTCTTTGGAATCTTAAGGATAAGTCTATAAAGGTGAGGAGTATTCATTAGTGTAAGGGAGGAAAGTTAGTCAGGGTTAGTACAGGGGCATAGCCAGTGGGTATGGAGGAATAGTTTTAGCTTCTGTTTAAATAGAGTCAATGAGGACATAGATATGTGTTCAGTGGGTAAATGATTCCAGTGCTATCCAAAAGCATTAGAGAAGAGGGAGTCTCCTGCCAAGTTGTTGGCTTTGCAAGTATTGATAAGTATTTTGTTTGAGGAGCGTAAATTCTTAAGATTGTTGTAAGGGGTAATGATGCTAGTTAGTATTGGAGTGTTGGTGGATTGGTAAAATTTTTATGGGCTATAGTAAGCTGGTGAAATTGAACTTGGTTTGGAAATTCAAGCCATCCTAGTTGCTTTAGATTAAGACAGTGATGTGTTCTAAAAGGAGAGGCAGTTGCAAATCTTACAATATTATTATAGGAGATTGCCAGTTTATTTAGATTGTTCTTAGAAAGGTTAGTATAGATAGGTGAAGCATAGAGTAGAGTGGAGATTAAGTGAGTTCTGGCTATAGCGGTCCTGGCTACTGGAGTAAAAAAGGGCTTGATTCTGTAGAGGGACCCTAATTTTTTGTTGATTGTTTTACTGTGCTGTTTATATGAGTATTGAAGTTAAGGTTGCTATCTATTGTTATACCTAGAAGTTTGGTGGTAGGTTCAGGAGATATGAGAATGCCATTATTAGAAGTGAGAGAGAAATTTATTAGAGTGGACTTTCGGGTTGGGGTGAACAGTAAAAGTTTAGTTTTGGGGGGGTTTAGGAGGAGGCAGCAGTTTAAAAAACATTGTTCTACAGTATTGAATGAATTTTGGGTAAGGGGCTGTAGTTCAGTTTGAGAAGAGGCTGAACAGATTATTGTAGAGTCGTCTGCATATTGAATGCAGGTGGTTTGAGGAATTGAATAGTGAAGGTAATTGATAAAGATGGAAAATAGGAGTGGGCCTAATATGGAGCCCTGAGGAACACCAAGGGAAATGGGAAGGTGGTTAGATAGTTTATTGTCCCATAGTACAGCCTGTTGTCTATTGTCTAAGTAAGATTTAAACCAATTAATTGCTAGAAGTTCAAGTGTAAGAGATTTCAGTATATTTATGAGGAGCTGGTGATTGACCATATCAAAAGCTTTCGATAAATCAATAAAGACTGCAGAGGAAAGAGTATTGTTGTTACGGTTTTTGTTAATGCAGTCTGTGAAGGATAGGAGGGCAGTGGTGGTACTATGGAAAGGTCTGAATCCATGTTGACAGTTGGCAAGTAGGTTATTTTGGAGTAGGTGGTTAAGTAGTTGCTTATGGATGCATTTCTCCATTATTTTTGCTAGGGGAGATAGTAGAGCTATAGGATGGTAGTTAGAAAAGTCATAAGAGTTTCCACCTTTATGTAGTGGGATGATATGAGAAAATTTCCAGATAGATGGGATGGTTCCTTCACTTATGGTTCAGTTAACAAGAATGGAGATGGAGTAGGCTATGGCTTTAGCCCCTTTTTGCAGGTATTCTGCTGGGAGATGGTCGGCTGAGGGGGTGATAGGTTTTAGTTTTTGGAGAAGAGAGCAGATAAAGGAAGTAGAAACTGGTTGTAAGATAAAAGGTGGAGGTGGGCTTGTCATAGTTGTAGGCAGTGTTAAGGAATCTGGAGAAAGTTGACTAGCAAGAGTTTGGATGTCTATGAAGAAAGAATTGAAGGCATTAGCAGTATAAGTTGGGATTCTCAGGGTTAGCACCTTGTGGGTTAGGTGTGCTGGATTGTCCTGGGTATAGTAGTTTGTTGATGCTAGACCAAAACTTTTGTGGTTTCTTTTGGTAGGTTTGCTGTATTTGGAAATAATAGTCTTTTTTGTCTAAGAGGATGGCATTTTTTTGCAAGATTTCTAAGTTGTCTAAGGGTTTGGTGATCTGTAGGGTCCGTAGTATTACGCCATTTAGCCCAAGATTTGTTTCTATGAAGGATTTTTTGCCTAGTAGTGTTTGAGAGCCAAGGGGCAGGCTTAGTTTTATTTCTAACAGAGCGAATTGGGGTGTGTTGGTCAAGGATGGCTAAGAATGTGGAATTAAAGTATTCCACAGCTTTGTTTAGTGGGAGTGATTTGAGTGGAGAACAATTACAGTGTCTAAGTTCTGTTGTTCTAAGTTGGAAGAGTTCAGGTTTAAAATACTTTTTAGTGCGTATTGTTCTGAAAGTGTTATGAAAAGTTTGGTTGGTTTTGTGCCTGATAATATAAGTTAGTGAGTGGTCACTTAGGTCATCTGGGAGGGTTCCTACTCTGTATGTTTGGTGAGGAGTATTAGTCAGAATCCAGTCTAAGGTACTTTCTTTGTTATTGGGTTTATTAATTCTAGTAGGGGAGTTAATATTTTGTGAAGAGCCATATAGGTTAATGTGTGTGGTAGGGTGTACATTACTACAGGCGCTCCAGTCTATATTAAAGTCTCCTAGAACTATAGTTTCTTGTGGGAGATTAATAGAGAGCCAGTTAAGAATATTTGCAAGGGTATTAACGTTATGTCCTGGAGGAAGGTAGATACAGATGATGTATATGGATTTACTTGAGTTAACCTGAAATTTAGAAATGAGGATTTCAGCATTATTGTCTGAAGGCGGTTTAAGGTTTGCAGTGCTGGCTTGTAGCTCTGCTTTATAAAGGATTGCTACCCCTCCTCCCTTTTTGGCTGTGCAGTCTAGTCTAAGAATATTGTAGCCAGGTGGGGTGACTTCATTGTCTTTGGTTGTAGGTTTTAGCCATGTTTCAGATAAACATAGGATGTCAAATATGTGGATATCTAGGAGGGTGTGGAGCTGGGCAGTTTTATTATTGATGCTGCGTATGTTGAGATGAGCTATATAGAGAGAGTTAGAAGGTTTAGTAGGGGCTAGGTTATTACTATTGCTAGAGTTACACTTATCAGTAGGAAGTGAGGTGTTTGGGCCGGGGTTGGGATGGATGTCCCCATCTAGTAAGTAGTGGAGGTGTATTATTATGTTCTGGATGTGGGCGCAACTCCTGCATCCCAAGAGGAACTTTCAAGTATGTTTCATTAGATGATAATTAAAATACCATGGCATAGTGCACTAACTTCAGTAATGTGTATGTCTGTATCAGTTGTTTGTTGGGTGGGTGGATTTAGGATTGCTACAGTTAGAAGCTTAATTTGAAGTTGTCAGCCACATTCATGTTGACATTTGAGGTACTGAAGATACAGAGGTATAAATGTATTACTCCCTGTATTGCTGTTAAATGTGATGCTGTTGCCATTACCTCTTCCTTTACTTATTTCAGGACCATCAGGAATATAGGGACGCAGGCCTCCTGCAGATGGTAAGCCTAATACATTTATGTCAGTTCTGTAGATAAATTTCAAGATATCTCATAACGTGTCCTCTCAGGCCTGTTGTATGTATTGCTGTACTGTCTGTATTAATGACAGCAGTGTACTTTTTTAGCATATATTGCAACATAGTAGTAGTGCAGTCATTAATGTATTCCTGTGTTTTTCCCTTTTTATCACAGTTGAACATGACGGTGGGAGTGTGGCACTCTGACTCTTGATGTCAGTGTCTCCACAGACACTGATGATGATGGTAGCCCAGCTGTGGCACAGTTGGGAGTGCAGAGGTTTAATCTGGCACAGAGGTTGACATCCAGCGACTCCCTTCATTTTCCCTGGACACAGCCAGTAGCCCTATGCCTACCCAGTCCACTGAGGCCAGAGATATTGGACAGGTTGAGAACGAGGACATTGATCAGGGGAGTATGGCTATTCCTGCTTCAGTGCCTGTTGAATCTGTCTATAGCCAAAGTGTTGGCGAAGTGTCATGCAGGAGGGTTGATAGAGGTGGTTGGAGGAGGCCTGCTGTCCCTCCTCCACCTGTTGCAGGTATCTGTTTCTGTGTCACTCATCGGATATTTAGGGCTGTCGTGGAGTCATAGGCATTTTCTGAAAAGAGTTCCAGACAAATTCTCAGGGTTCTAGATGTGGCACAGTCTGATATCCATGGCTGTCTCCACTATGTAACCAATTCAATGGATTGGTTGAATGACATGTTGGAACATGGATTGTCTCTGATGGAACAAGGAGTTTATATTATGGACCATGCAGTGTCTGTGATGACATGTCTGCTTGGAGGGGGATGTAGTCCACATGAGGGTAGGTCAGCCACATAATCTGCTATTAGCCAATGTGCCCATGCCCTATCATGCTCCCATAGTGGTAGCATTTCCCCTGCATCATCAGGGAGTGTGCAGTTCACACCCAGACATGGCAGGCCAAGGAGTCGTGGCCCTGGGCATTCCTGTGAAAGGAGCACATCCAGCAGATAACAGTGACAGTCAGGTAGTAGCACAGCATCTGACCTTGGGCGTGGAGGCGCCAATGCATTGCCTGGTAGAGCCATGAGACCTGGGAGTGACAACGATGAGCTGACAACTCTACCATGCACAGCTCACAGCTGTCCAACATACCAAGACATAGAACTAGCACTGAGCTTGGCTGTGTTCATGCACACTGTCACACACTACTTTCACATGGAGGACCCCTACAAACATGCACACAACAGTTACATTGTTCAGCCTGCCTGTTTCTCTATTCTTACACACACATACTCAACAACCTTTTTTGTCAACCCAGGCCTTCTGTCCCCCCAACACCCAGTGCAAATGATGCTAACTGTGCTATATCCATGATTTATCTCTCTTTTGGATTCAGGGAAACTGTCCGACAGATTCAGTGCCAACTTTACCCCTCCCCCCCAAAAGGACCAATCACAATACCAGTAGATTGCCAGGCACCCAGTATTACTGCTGCACAGGTTAAAGCAGCACTGTCCAAGGCCAAGAATACAGCTTCTATGGGACCTGACAATATCCTTGGTTGTGTTCTACATGAACTACAGAGTGAACTGGCACCTCACTTGTGTGCCCTGTTCAATCACAGCCTCATCTCAGGCTTTGTCCCTACCAAATGGCGCACTGCTACAGTCATCCCTCTCCACAAAGGAGGAGCAACTACAGACCCTGGCAACTATTGCCTCATTAGCCTGATGATATGCAAAGCTATGGAATGCATCATCATGGACTTAATAAACAAGGATATAGGGAATCTCCAAACTCTGGATCTCACACAGTTTGGTTTTATGAAGGGTAGCTCATGCCTGTTCAACTTGGTCGACTTCTTTGAGTCATTCACCAGAGCTGTAGATGAAGGCAAAGTGGTTTATTCAGCCTACCTTGATCTGGCCAAGGGTTTTGATACAATTTCCCACTCAGGAATCATAGAAAAACTCACTAAGCTTGGCATCAACCCCTGTATCACTAGGTAGGTTGCAAACTGGTTCACAGATAGAACCCACAGTGTGAAAGCAGCTGACTCCAAGTCAGACTGCTGACTAGTCATGAATGGAGTCCCACAGGGTTTGGTCCTGGGTCCTCTCCTGTTTGGTATCTACTTCTCTGAAGTCCAGGCCAACACGAAGGGACTCTGACTGACAAAGTTCACAGACGATTGCAAATTGGGAGCTATTATTAACTCCCCAAGTGATGTTGACATCCTACAGAATGGCCTCACTGAAACCAATGACTGGTGTCAGAGCCTTAAACTCAATGCCAAAAAAAGGTATTATCATCCCCTTTGGGAAAAACCCAGTTCCTATGAATTACCACATTTATGGTAGTCCACTGAACATAGAAGATGTTATAAGAGATCTGGGAACACAGGTTGACAGCAACCGTTCTTTTGATCACCACATTGCCACTGTGGTCAGAAAATCCTTCTATGTGGCACATGTCATTACTAAAGGTTTTTCATCCAGGAAGAAAGAGGTCATTGTCTCCCTCTACTCTTCCCTCATTAGGCCAATCATTGCGTACAATGCCCCATTTGGCATGTACCTCTCTAGACACCTGCAACAACTGGAGAGGCCACAAAAGTACCCCACAAAGTGGATCCTAGGCCCTAAACATGTGTCCTATATGGACAGACTCAAACACTCCAACTATTCTCTGTTTCATATCGCCTACTTAGAGGCGATCTCTGCTTGACTTACAAAGTCTGACCCAGCTCTGTTAGAAATGCTACATCTAAAGAAATCCCAGTCCCTCCACACCACATGCTCCAGATACCTCAACCTCACTACCACAATTAACAGAACATGCTGGAGGGACAGGTTCATAACCCAGAGACTGTCCATGCTATGGAACAGACTTCCCATACATGTCAAGCAGAGCACCTTGCTGATGCTTTTCAAGAGAAATCTTGATGAGTGGATGTGAAACAGAAAATTCACCCCGGGGATAACTCCAGTGGCTCTATTTGACAGAGACACTGGGAAATAAGGTCAGGTGGCACTATGCCAGGGTAATCCTATGGCTAGGCTTGTAAAGGCCCCAGGGCCATTAGACTTGTACACACCTGTGAACCTATAAACTAAAGTTTTATGTCTGATGCACTGGATGCTTAGCTATATTATTGCTTAGTATATCTACATTTGTGTTGTTTAAATGTTAATTGTACCTGTGAATTATATTTGCCTTGCCAAATTGTACAATGGATAGCATCATCATTTCACTACTTTATAGTATATTTTCTAATAAGCGTTGTGAGGGCAACAACTGCAATGTGTCTCATTACTTTCTAACTGTTAGATTTAATGATTATCCAGTATAAACATATGGTGCACATCATAAGTCAGGCCATCACATTCAGATCTCTGGATTGCATGACAGCACTGTAGTGTAATTGTATCAGAACAGTACAGTATCAAACTTTTTGTTGCATATAGCTCACCAGAAACATGCATCTGCAGGACAACCTACAGGTCTTTCTCATCAAGCCTACAAACCATGCCATTTATTTATACAGATTAAAACACATGCCACTTTAATCAGTCTTGTATCACATGGTGTGATGTCTGCCTGACATGTAGGCCACTGTCTGATCATGCCATACTGAGATACATGCATATACAGTACTCTGATATAGCTGATGACATCAGCATTGTATGCTGAACATATGGGAATAACAGTGTCCCACCTGCTGGTGTAAAATGCTGTCTGTAATACCAGGTTACAGCTGACTCACACACACACACACACACACACACACACACACACACACACACACACACACACACACACACTTGACTGCAATGAGACTAGAACCCTTACCTATCTAAGTGCACAGACTATGGAACACAGTACTTAATGCACACGACATGGAACAGGTCTGAGTTACACAGGAATGCAGGTGGACGTATAGTAAATGACATCAGCAGGCCCTGTGGGGGACAATAGTTTGGGATGCCGGTATGGAATGACTGTGTAGGGATGAGCAGCTATCAAAAAAAAATGGCCATCCATACAATTTGAGAGGTAACTCTGGGATACCACTTATATTCTGCTGTCTAGAGTCATGCACACCCAGTTGACTGCAGTGAAATTAGAACCCCTACTTAAGTGCACAGACTACAGAACACAGTACTTAACACATATACCAAGGAACAAGTTTGACTTACACAGGAGTGCAGGTGGACTTATAGTAGATGGCATCAGCAGGCCCTGTGAGAGACAACAGCTTAGGATGCCATTATGGAATGACTGTGTAGGGATGAGCAGCTATCCAAAAAATGGCAAGCCATGCCATTAGAGAAGTAACTGCAGGAGAGCACTTATAAAGTCAGTGCACTTGCACCTTGTGCCACAGAGACAAAAAAGTCAGAGACTTCTATTCTTCTAACTAGAAACACACACACACACACACACACACACACACACACACAGTCATCTGAAGTGAGAACAGAACCCCTACCTAAGTGCGTAGAGTGCGTAGACTATGGGACACAATGCTTAACACATGCACCATGGAACAAGTCTGACTTTAGACAGGAGTGCAGGTGAATTTATAGTAGGTGACATTAGCAGGCTATGTGAGGAACAACAGCTTGGGAGGTCTGCATAGGCAACTAGGGTCAGAGCATCATATGAGGTTAATAGCCTAATAGCACTAGGCTGCTTAGAAGCCTAGCTGGATAACAGTATAAGTACCCTTACTGAGTATATTTGGATGTTTGGGTTTAGCAGAGCAAGGTTGTGAGCACCACCAACTAGCACTCTCCATGAGGGAGCAAACATAACATTTTAAATTACACTTTGTTGTATGGTTGATATATGTGTGGAAAAAAATGAACTGAGACCCCAGAGTTGTAATGCTTGTAGCTGTGTGGCCAGCACATGGACTGAAATCAGACATCATATATACATTTCCATACCACATTGGACCATACCTTTCAACCTTTTTTAGCAAGGAATCTGGACAAAGCCATACATATTGGGTTGAAAAAGGACCAAACAAATGGGACACATTTGACATACTGATCTTACAAACATACAGTTGATGGATAATGTGTTTTGCATTAATGTGAATTGTCTGAAGGGTAGGAGAAATTCAAATGTCTGTCATTGTTTTCTTGCTTAAATAGTCAAGTATTTTCAAATTATTTGCCATAAAACAAACTTGTTATGAGGAGCAGGGCAAAAGTGTGATGCCAAAATCAAGACAGTCTACAAATATATAAACAGTCGAAAGGTATGCATTGGGCAGGAGATTTGTGCTATGGTTAACTAAGTGTATGTGCATGTGAGATACAGCTGTTTTCACATAGATAAGCAGTGTGCAAATGCAAGCCGCATTGCTAATGTGTGACAGTTATTCCACGCTGGGTTTTCGTGCTGGCCAAAAGCATTTATTGAATGTATCTGGTTTCTGTGTCTGCCTGTCTACTTCCTAGGTGGTTCAGTATTAGCAATGCCATGCTTCACACAATCCACATAAGCACAGCCAAACCTGCAGTCATTTATTTGCACTATGTGGCGCATCGCAAAAACAGTGGACTAAAAAAAAAGTAGGAAAATAAACGGAAAGGGAGACATATGTGAACTGAGCAAAAACAAGGTATAACATACACATTACAAAATGATCCTACACATCAGATAATTCTACAAAGTTCAGGATTTGAATTCTCACACCGCTACAGATTCAGAAAACAGGATGGATGCCTTAGCCCTCTTTGCCAGACAAACAGCTTTGCAGCAAAGAACTGAAGTCATTGTTCATGCAAACAAATGTATCAGAATGTACACTGCTGAGATCTTCAGCTATGATTTGTACTTTTACCCTCTTTATTATATTTGGATGTAGTGTGCTTACTGATCACATAACCTGTTAGGATTCTGTTTTCAAATATATAGCTTTGTCTTACTTGTCTTTGTTTTTTGGTACTTCATCAGTTATCTGAGCAGTAGTGTGAGACATTCAAGTGTGTAAGGCATTCAATATCCTTGGCTTTAAAATGTGTGCAGATATTAAATGGGAGTTATATGATATGCATTTGCCAGCAAGAGAAAGCCAGATTGGATGACATAAACAGCCATATACTGCTTATTGGTGGGGACCATTGCTGAGTTACTGTTAAGGCACAAACAAGGCTACACTGTTTTTTAATTTCTCCAAGTCTTTTGGGTTTCTAATACCATGATGGAAATGGACCCATTCCTAAGTCAAAATACAATTAAAGTTCATGAAATTAGTATTGTTTCAATCTTTGATGTTAGCCAGAAGTACTCTTCGCAGCACCAGTGCCCAGTAATGACTCCTGCAATTCATATGAGGTTACATGTATTGGTAACATATCTAAATACGATTCTAGATTCTTTTTTATAAGACCCGTTGCTCCTACTACTATTAGAACTATTTGGGTATCTTTCTTCCACATTGCTCTTGTTTCTGCCTGCAAATCCTGATATTTTATGACTTTGTGTCTCTCTGTATGCAAGACACAGTAGTCACTGGGTGTGGCGTTTTCAATGATCAATGCTACTTTTGTCTTCTTTTCATGGACCACTATAGACAATTTTCTAGCATCTTTCTTATGAACTGTTGGTAATGGCTGATTCCATGTCATATAGAGTTCATCATTTTGTGCGATGCTTCATGGCTCATGTTTCAATTGTTTTTCAGCCACTTCAATACCATAATGTTTGCACAATCCCCAGTGCAACATCTTGCCACATTATTATGCCTTTCAGTATACAGTCCTTCCGCCATTAGTATGTCACAACCAGCAATGAGGTGTGCAACTGTTTCCAATTCTGTTTTACAAAACCTATATTTGTCTGTTTCTTCCACATGTTCAATGGACTTTGTAAACCAACGTGTACATAGCCTACTATCTTGGGCTGCCAATATTAACCTTTCATCTCTTGGTTTGAATTCATCTCTCCTTAACCATTCTCATGTCTGATCCTGATCAACATGAGGTTCTTCCAGAAGTTTTCTATACTTGCAACTATATTTTTGCATTTTCCACATTTCTTGCCTTCTCATCTGGTCCTTCATCTTATATTCCTTCTTTTGTTTTTTGGCATATTCAGTTGCTGCTTGATTTTTATCTACTTCTGGTGTGATTTCCATTCCTGTTTGATGTCAATATGCTTCTGTTAGATTAAGCAGAGAAGTCATCTTAGATTTATTCTCCCAATGTTTCAAAACTTTCACTACATTTGGGCCTTGTGAGGTCAACAGATATGTGTGCATTCCCACTATTGCAGATCTATACATGTAATCACTTTCAAGGAGGCCCATCTGTCCTTCGGAACGGGGAATATATAATCTTGGTATGCACTGATTTTTATTAATCATTTGGTGAGCATGAAGCATCCTCCTTGTTTTCCTATCTAATCTATCCAACACGTTTTGGGGCCAGATAGTCACTCCAAAACTGTAAGTTAGGACAGGAAGAACAAATTGGTTTATAGCTTGAATTTTGTTCCTAGAAGTCAATGCTGTTTTCAGAATTAATTTAAGTCTTCTAAAATACTCCTTGCTAAGTTTTATTCAGGTCTATATTAGAATATCGAAAGATGTAAACAACGAATGTTTAAATGTCGAACTGTATTCAGCGAAAGCTGGAAACAACGAACATACAGAACAGCGAATTTTTTCCTAGGAAAAAATTTGCTGTTCCAAAACACATACACACAACACAAGCACACCAAACAAACAGCAATCCACACACATACACCTAAAATCTTACACCTAACCCTACACTAAACTATACACACACCACTAACTATCCACTTACCTTAACCCAAACCTTAACCCTAAGGTCCGTCACTATCGCACACTCACCTTACCCGCGCCCTAACCCTAACTCACCTACCCCGCCTTAACCCTCATGTCCACACAATCGCACACTTACCTGACCTGCGCCCTAACCCTAACTCACCTAACCCACCCTAACCCTCACATCCACACAATCGCACACATACCTAACCTGCGCCCTAACCCTAACTCACCTAACCCACCCTAACCCTCACATCCACATAATCGCACACATACCTAACCCGCACCCTAACCCTAACTAACCTAATCCACATTCAATCACACACTTACCTGAACCCAACCCATAACTTTCCACCACAGTGCTGAAAATCCCGAAGCAACAGAAATGGACAACCAAATTCTTTCCCTAGGAAAAAATTTGTTTTTTTGTTGCTTCAATATTTTCAGCTTTCGCTGAATACAGTTCGACATTTAAACATTCGGTGTTTACATCTTTCGATATTCTAATATAGACACATTTTATTCACATTTGTTCATGCTTCATCAATTTCCAAATATTTATACACTCCCTCTTGCTCAAGTTCTTTTATGTCACATTCTTGTCCCAAACTGATGTTTTCTTTGTGCTGCAGTTTTCCTGCTTTAAATGTTGCTTTTGCACATTTATCAAGACCAAATGACATCCTTATATCATCTGAAAAGGTTTTAACAACTTGCAGTTGTGCTTTTAGTTCCTCATCTGATGAGCTATACAGTTTTAAATCATTGACAAAGAGAAGATGAGAAGTCTTTACACTTTGTTGTTTTCTAGGAGCCAAAGTATAGCCATGGCCTAAGCTGTTAAGTAGACAGCATAATGGGTTAAGGGCAAGGCAGAATAGCAACAGTGACAAAGAGTCACCCTGGAATATCCCCCTTGGAAATGTTATCCCTGGGATAATAATTCGTCCTTTATCATGACTTAATTGCAAAGTGGTCTACCACTGTTTCATGGTCACTGTAATGTAGTCGATCAGTGTAGGGTGTATTTTATACATTTTTAAGCACTCTTTTATCCATGAATGTGGGATACTGACACATGCTTTTTTGTAGTCAATCCATGCTATACTTAGATTCTTCCCCTTTTTACAGTTCTCCACTATTAGTTTATTTAACAACAAATGACTTTCTTTTATTGCCATAATTGAGTTTTCTTCTAAATGACTATAAACTCTGTCAGCATTAATTCCAGTGTACAGTTTATATGTCATCAGAAAGTGAGTTATTGGTCTATAATTTTTAGGGTAGCTTGCAGGTTCAGTCTTAAGTAGGAGCATTGTTTTACCTGTTGTTAGCCAGGTTGGTGTCTGTTCAGGGTGTGCAAATAAGTAGTTCTTACTTATGGCTAAATCTTTGTGAAAATACATTAATACTTTTAACCAGAAGTTAGGTACTGCATCTGGTCCTGGGGTTTTACAATTAGAGGCTTTTCTTAACTTTGTTTCAATCTCTTTGGCTGTTATTTTATCCCATTTCATATCCTGTACCTTTAAACTTCTTATTTTTTCTTTTACTTCTATCGATTTAAAATCTTTGTTATGTTCCACAAGATCTTCATAAATACTTCTCCAAAATATATCTATTTCTTCTTTTTCTGGTGGTCTTTCAATTACCTTATTTCCCAATTCTCTATAAAACTTTTTTGGGTCATCAATAAATTGCTTATTTTGTAGTTTTCCTTTATATTTATCTGTGTATCTTCTAAGTTTTTCCGCCTGTGCTGACATTTTTAGTTTGTTATTTGTGATAGTGCATGATAGATCTTGATCTGTTGTAATACTGTGCATTGCTTATATCACGTCTATCTTTCTATGTATTTTTATTGAACTATTCCCTCTTCTATACTATTCTAACAGTGACAGTTCTTGTCTAAATTGGTTTTCTAGTTTTTTCAGTTTGATACTTCCATGATGGTATTCGATTTCTCCCCTTCCTTTCCCTCACTACCCCGTCTTCTTGTGGTAGAACTTTATCAGTTATTACTTTAGCTGCACAGTAATATATCCTGTTTATTTATATCACATGGATCTCTATGGACAGTCCTAATTATTGTGTTCATTTGTTTTATTAATCTTCTGACTTTTTCGGTTTTATTGACCTTCCGCAGTCTATTTCTTTTATTGATCTTAAAATGTCTATCGATCTCTATTAAATGGGTCTATATTAGATCACCGAACGCTTAAAAAAAAGCGAACGGTGATTAATCGACCCTATGTAAATTAAAGCTTACAATGTCGAAGTGCCAGAACAGCGATTTTTTTACAAGGGGAAAAAAAATCGCTGTTCCAAAAAAAAAAAAAAAAATTTTCAAACATTACATTAAGTGGGGGGGCTTCAGCTGGCACCTCGGCATTTGTGAAAAATCTACTGCCAATCATTAGCGGACTGGAGTTCCGCTGTGGCGACCCCTAACCGGAAAAAGCCAAAAGACAATTACAACATTAAGTGGGGGACTTCGCCCCCGCACCCCCCCTACTTAAATATACCAACTACGAGAGCGCACTACAGTGCCAAAAATGGCAAAGTACCGAAGTGGCCAAGCAAATTCTTTCCCAGGGAAAGAATTCGCTTAACAGCCGCTTCGATATTTTGCGTTTTCAGCCTTTTATGTTTGACCAAGACGCATTTGAAAGAATGCGTCTTCAGTCTTGTAATATAGACCCTATTAAATCATGCAACTCTTCTCTTAGCTCATTTTCTTTTAAACTGAGGGCATGTATTTTGTTTTCCATTTCCTGCGGGCATTCTATAGAACAATCTGATATTGTTAATCCTCATTCATTCCTTACGTATGGGTATCAGTTCCAAGCTCGGAACCGAGCCGGCCATTTTCCAAGCTCGCGTCAACTTCAGACTCTCGAGCTAAACTCTTACCCACAATGCCCCCTCCCTGTTACCCCAGATTTCGTTTGCCGCATTGCCATCCGGTCATGTCTAGTTACTTCTCTTGAGCTAAGTAAAGTCAGTTGTTGTTTAATTGCTTTACAAATTACTTTTCTGTCAGAAAAGTTGATATTTTATTGTCTCTTGCCCTATCGCATCTAGCGTTCATAATTTCCTCAGGTTTTTTCTGTCCTTTACTTACCATTTTTACTGCAAGGTAATTTTCTCTTTACCATCGTTGGTAATCTTTTTCCCTTTCTCTTTCATACCTTCGGGTACTCTCTTGTACCATTGTTGGTATTTTTCTATTAGTTAATATGGCAGATAAAAAAGGTAGTCCGGGGTTTAAGCGGTGTTCTGATTGTGGAAACAAACTGCCTACTTCTGATGCAGACTCTTTATGTGTTTATTGTTTGGGAGCTTCCCATTTATCTGTTGAACCACCTTGTACTATTTGTGAGAACTTTTCTAATAGAACTTTGTTAGAAAGGAAAAACAAGCTGATACTGAAGGGACTTTTAAAATCTCCCTTTTCAGAGTCTATTTCTGGGTCAGAGATCTCAACCCCTCCTAAAGCCCATAAGAAAATGGATGTTTCTACTAAGGCTAAATCCTTGCCTTCATCCCCGGCTGGGGACTCTCACCAACCAAAATCTAAAAAGGCTAAAATTTCAGCTCCAGAGCTCTCCCAGTCAGCCCCAGTGCTTTTGGTGCCCAGACCTTCGGCACCAAGGCCTTCGGCTCCATTAGGGATTTCGGCTCCTTCCTCTCCTGCAGCCTTCTACATAGGGACACCAAGGGGCTCCTTGGTTCAGACCATTACCACTGTATTGACACCGACCGTTCAGTCGGCGCAGACCTTGACGGCATGATCTTCCTCGGAACCGAGGCCTTTATTGTTGACTCCAGTTTTGTCGGTTCCAGCTTTGGCACTGACAACCACTTTGGCACCGATCCCTGTGTCTTTCTCGGCACCGTTGTCCTCGGTGCGGTCAGATGAGATGGGCACCGAGTCTGCCTCTTTTGTGGACAGGCCTGTTTCTCCCTCAGTCTCTGTGAGGTCCACCAGAAGTCTTTCTGAACATGATGTGTTGCGCCTTGTGGACCAGGCATTCTTGACCAGAGGTATTCCACCCCCCAGGAACTATCCTTCCTTGGGAGGTGATCATCCATCTCCAAAGACACCTTCTTATTCTCCTCCTTCATTGCCTTTAAAGTCCATGGATATAGTACAGTCTTCCCCTTCTGCGGTTCCCTTTATGGATCTCACTAAGGAACCGCAGTTGCCTTCATGGCAGGAAAGTTTTGCTCTGACCCAGGATGTCATCTGTGACACGCATAGCTTGCTGCTCCACAGCCATCCAGGGACTCCGAGTCGGCAAGCTGAGCCACTTAGGGGAGGAGTGCCCCCTGTCCTAGACATACACTCCTCTCCTGGTGGACCAGCCTTCCAACTGTTGGAGAAGGCTTTCACTGCTGCTGGTGATACCGGACTGTCTATACCTCCGCCCTCCTCTGGTACACTGGTTTCACAAGTCGCACCTAGAGAACACCGGGTCAAGGGCCTCAGGACATATTCCCTCAGGAATCCCCTTTTCCGTTGTCTTCCCCAGATTCTCCCGCTGAGGAGGTCTAGTGGAAAAGTTTGTGTAAGAGGAAGCACATGGCCCCTCACCGAAGACACAGATTTCGATGAGGGGAAAGGATCCCCTCTGTCACCCTATGAGGTATCCTTTGGCGATATCCTTGAAATCCTGAAACAGAGAGGTGACTGGCAGCCCTCTAATCTGACCCCTGAGGAATCTGTGTTTCTGCAGGCCTTTTGCGCCCAGCCCCCTACCTCCTGGGTTACTCCACCTGCCAATGAACTTGTCAAGTTCATTGTGCAGCGTGCTTGGAAGGCTCCTGTTACTGTTGAAGCTATTCCCTGGAGGCCAGATAAGATCTTGTCCCCTCCTGCTTCAGATCCCCATTGGTCCAAAGGTCTTCCTGTAGATGCTTTGGTGGTGGCAGCCACAACAAAAAAGGATCTGGCAGAAGAAGAAAGCCAGACTGTCCATCCACCTAACAGAGAGTCCCGGGCCCTGGACAGAATAGGGAAGCGCACTTTTGCTTCAGTGACCTTTGCTATCAGGTCCCTGAATTATATGGCACATTTTACCAGGCTTCAAAGGGATCTGGTTTCTGAGGTCTCTGAAACCTTGGCTGGTGCAGTGTCTGATGAGGTCCGTGGCAAAGTGGCCTCTCAGCTGGCCACCATTGAGTCTATATCTAACTCCTCTATGCGATTGATATCTCACGCATCAGAAGAAGCAGTTAGAGTGGTGGGTTCAGCTGCGGTCTTGAGATGACATGCCTGGATGCACTTGTGCAACTTTGCGGAACCTTTCAAGTCTTCCTTTCTTAATGCTCCCATTGAGCCCTCCCCATTGTTTGGGCCCAAAGTTAAAAGCACACTGGCCAGATGTGAACAAGACGGTAAGACCCTTTCTGCCGTAGGTGTCTGTTATTCTTCCCCTCAACATGCTTTCTCCTGAAACCAAAAGAGTGGGAAGATATGGTTCAGGAAATCTCAGGGTCCTTTCTCGACACACAGTCTGAGTTCTCCCCAAGAGGCAGAGGGGGAAACTCACAGGGAAGACCCTCCTTTTGGGGCAGAGGGGGACCGCATAGCCAGGGTTCCAGGGATTCTTTCCTTGGTCAATCCTACCAGCGCTCCTGAAGAGTGGCCCAACTCCTTTCCTTTGGAGGTGGTTGGGGGACGTTTCTCCTTGTACCCTTCTGCTTGGCTAACCATCACTACTGATTCTTGGGTACAAAGGATCATAACCAGAGGTTATCATATCCCCTTCGATCTTTGTCCTGTCCCTTCAAAAAATCTTCCTGACGTTCCACCCAGTCAAAGGGAAGAAGCAGCACTAGAGATAGAAAAGCTGCTAAGAAAGAGAGTCATCCAAATAGTCCCTCCAGACCAGATAAGATCCGGTTTCTACTCAAGACTATTTTTGGTGCCAAAGAAAACCGGGGACTGGAGACCAATTTTGGATCTCAGTGTATTGAACAAGTTTGTGAGAGTACAAAAATTCTGGATGGTCACTATACAGTCTATCCTCCCACTTTTGGAAAAAGACGACTGGATGTGCTCTATAGATCTTCAAGATGCGTACTACCACATAAAGGTGGACAGGCCATCAAGAAGATTTCTGTGCTTCCGTGCAGAAGCCAGTCACTACCAGTTCAGAGTACTGCCCTTCAGTCTCTCTACAGCCCCCAGAGTGTTCACAAAGTGCATGGCAGTGGTCACAGCTCACTTGCAACTTCAAGGATTCCAGGTGTTTCCATACCTAGATGACTGGCTCATTTCCGCCCCCAACAGACATCTACTGAAAAAAGCCCTGGCATACTCTCTCCTTGCTGCTCAAAGGCTAGGCATAACCATAAACTGGCAGAAATTCAATCTCACCCCATCTCAGTCGACAGAATTCATAGGGGTTATCTTGGACACAAAAAACTGCAGAGCTGCTAGTCCAGAGCACAGAATTTTAAGGATAAAGCAACAACTAATTCCAGTCCTTTCAAAGGAAAAATCCACGGCTCACTCAGTTCTACAGCTGTTGGGTTCCATGGCAGCCTCCATCACCATTGTTCCCCTGGCCAGGTTTCACATGAGGCTTCTACAATGGCAACTGCTCACCCAGTGGTATCCTTTTCAGCATCCTCTTTCAGCCATGATTCAAGTAACACACAGGTACAAACAGGATTTAAATTGGTAGATGACACACAATCTCTCACAATGGTCTCGCCCCTTTTCCCCCCCAGCAACTCAAGGCCACAGTGACTATGGATGCCTTCCTGATGGGGTAGGGGGGGCTATGTCAGGGACAGACAGTCCAAGGCACTTGATCCCAACTGGAGGCCCATCTGCATGTAAATGTTCTAGAGCTGAGGGCGGTGCTTCTGGCATTGCAAGCATTCCATCCCCTGCTGCCATCTGGGACAATTGCGATTCAAACAGACAACATGGCAGTGGTCTGGTACATCAACAAGCAAGGTGGTTTGTCGAGAGGCCATGAGGATATGGCAGTGGGCGATGGCTACCAACTGTTTTCTTCTAGCAACGCACATTCCCGTGAGTTCCAACGTGATAGCAGACAGACTCAGCAGGTGCATTCTGCAACCTCACGAGTGGTCCCTGAATCCCTTGATAGCGGAGAAGATCTTCCACCGCTGGGGCCATCCTTGCTGTGACATCTTTGCATCCAAGACCAACTACAAATGCAGCAACTACTTCACCCTGATTCCCCCTCCAGGACAGTCACCCAGGGATGCTCTAGTCCACAATTGGCCCTCAGGTCTTCTCTATGCATTTCCACCCTTTCCTCTCATTCCCCAGTTTCTGAAGAAAGCCCGGCGGTTGAAGAGCAAGGTAATCCTCATAGCACCATATTGGCCACGACAGATTTGGTTCCCATTCCTTTGGCCTCACCTTCTAGATCGACCATGGATTCTCCATCCAATCCCGGAGTTGATCTCACATCCACAGAACCTGATTCATCCCAACCTGAACAGCCTGAAGCTAATGGCTTGGCTACTCCAATTCCCTTGATTGCCAGGCAGAATGATCTTTCTTTACCAGTGCATGATATTCTCATTGCTTCTCATAAGTCTTCCACCAGAATTACTTATCTGAGCAAGTAGAAAAGATTTACCTGTTGGCCGAAAGATAAACAAGTAGACCCCTTTTCAGCACCAGTGTCAATAATCCTAGACTATCTGGCCGACCTTTTTCAATCAGGGTCTATCGGCCTCTACCATTAGAGTTCATATGGCTGAAATTTCTAATTTTCATGTGGGTGTCCAAGATTCCTCTATTATATCCCATAAATTGTGCAAGACCTTCATAAAAGGTGTGAATCATCTGAAGCCACCTTTTAGAGAACCTATTCAACCATGGGATTTATCATTAGTTCTACAAGCTTTGACAATGGCACCTTTCGAACCAGCCCCTTCTTGAGACCTCAAGTATTTGTCATGGAAAACCTTGTCTTTGATCTCTATTACTTCTGCCAGACGTATTTCTGAACTTCAAGCTTTATGTATCAAGAGTCCATACTTGATTTTTCATAGAGATAGAGTGTCTCTGAGAACTAATCCATCATTTCTGCCTAAAGTGAGCTCTGAAATGTCCATTAATCAAACCATTGAATTGCCAGTTTTCTTTCCCAACCATTCAAACAGAGGAGAGTATTGCCTACATACCCTAGATATACACAGGCAAATCCATTTTTACTTAAACAGGACTAAACCCTTTTGTAAATCTAACCAGTTATTTTTGGCCTTTTCTGGATCTAGATTAGGATCTGCTGTTGCTAAGATCACATTAGCTAGATGGTTGAAGGACTGTGTGACCTTCATTTATACACAATGTAATATCTTGTTGCCTACTACCATGAAAGCTCATTCAACAAGGACAGTGGAAACTTCTGCTGCCTTCCATGCCAGGGCTTCTTTACATAACATCGGTGCAGCTGCAACTTGGGCTACGCCTCATACTTTCATCAATCGTTACAAATTGGATTTGGCCTCCAGGGGAAGATCATCTTTTGGTTCTGTGGTGCTCAGGAATGTCCTTCCATGACAGCCTTCCAGGAATAGAGGTAGCTGGGGACTCTGTCCCATACATAAGGAATGAACGAGGATTAACAATATCAGATAAAGAAGTTATGTCTTACCATAACATTCCATCTGTTTTGTTGATCCTCGTTCAGTCATTACGACCCTCCCTCCTTCCCCCTCCTGTGGTTCTAGTGGATCTCACCATCCAGTTCTCTTAGGTTATTTGAATAGAGGTAGCCTCTACCTTCTTTAACTTGCAAACTCAATCTGAAGTAACAGGGAGAGGGGGATTGTGGGTAAGAGTTTAGCTTGAGAGTTTGAAGCTGACGAGAGCTTGGAAAATGGCCGTCTCAGTTCTGAGCTTGGAACCGATACCCATACGTAATGACTGAACGAGGATCAACAATGCAGATGTAATGTTATGGTAAGACATAACTTCTTTTTTTATACCATCTTCCTGTGGCGCATTCTCTTCAGTTTCATCCCGTGCCACCCGTTGCTCTGTCATATGGGAACTCACTGGCCCATTACTCATCAACATTGACTGTGTCAGACTTTCCACAGTTTCCTGTTCCTTCCCTTGCTACCCAGCTTCAGGTGCAGATTTATACTGGTTTCCTGTGGAAGGCTTCAAAATATCTTCATATGGCACCTGACCAATTGCTTCGCATTCCACTGTTTTCCCTTAACTTGGATGTCCAATGCTCTATCCTGTTGTGGTTCTTTCTGAATTAGATTTTCTACACTGAATCCTTCACTTCGCAGATACTCCATAACCTCAGTTTTTATTTCTTTAACTTCTCCATTATTAATCCCTTTTTCTACTTTTCCTTTTTGTCTTATTTTTTGTATTGTAAAGTTTTCCATGTCTGTATTCCTTTGCCTGTATTTCTTTTCAAATATCTTTGGTGCTGCTCTTTTTATACTGATTGTTTTTGCTTTCTCCTTTGCATAGATATTACACCATATTAAATCTCTTTTTCTTTCCCATGTCCATATTTTTGCTTCAGATGTCTCCTGATCTTCATGTTTCTCCTTACTTTGGGGCCTTGTTCCATCGTGCTGTGATGTAACCTGTGTTAGACCTTCTATACCAAATCCTTCACTTCACAGGCACTCCATAACTTCACCTTCTATTGCTTCCACAAGATTAGATTGTATAGCATAACACATACTGTGAAGACTTGTGCACATGTCTCTGGATTATACTGCAGAGCTCCACCAGATGTAGCTAGGCACTGAAACCATGACCTCAACAGCCCAACACTGCTCTGGGGGGAGCTAATGTACTGTTATGTCACATATAAGCATAGGTTCTAGTTTTGTGGGTATGCAAAGTTGATACTGCATAACCAAGGATATGATGATCTTGTTACTCTCCTTGTTTTGCTTCCTGCCTGTTATTTGATCTTGGGAAGGGTTATGAAGTCAGACACTGCAATGTGCATCAGTACTGTCTAACTTCTCTCATTACGGATTTTCCAGTACAAAGGTATGGTGCAAAAATAAGGCCAAGTAGTGCGCATCAGTATACTTCAGAGGTAGGACTGTGTGAGTCTTTGACCCCTGAGGCCTAGTACCTACTAATGGACACATATGAGTAAAGTAAAGGTCTCCCTGCCGTCACATGTTAAAGTACTTTTTGCACAAATCCATTGCACTATTTACTTAATTACTGTTCCAAGCTATTAAATACTGGGGTATGCCATAATATCATTCAAAAACTGCACTTTAGGTTCAGGGCTTACCTTGCAAATACAGCAGTGGACACATTTTGAGTTCAGGACGGACTCTGATGCAAGGAGTACACAGCCAGTACATGGGGAGGTATAGGTTGTGTGAGTTGCATGGCATCAATTTTACTATGTGTGCGAGTAGGAGAAAGGTATTAGGCACCTAGATGGTCTGTGAATGTGCTATGCATTGTCTTTTAGCCAAAGCAAGGGCATAATGAGCACACCTACGTCTCCCTGCAGGCACAGCAGCTGGTGGTTCTTCCTCTGAGCCCTCTTCTTACTGTGGCTGTGGTGACCTAGGCATTGGTGGGGGGATGTGTGTCCCTTCCCCTAGCTGATCCTGCTGCAGCTGTTTCCCCAAGAGTAGATTGACTAGCATAGCACATAATGTGAAGACTTATGCACATGTCACTGGATTATACTGCAGGGCTCCACCAGATGTATGCAGGCACTAGAACCATGACTTCAACAGCCCAAACACACGCTCTATGATGCTTCTGGTTTGGACATGTGCCTCATTATGACATTCTTCCATAGGTGTGTGTGTGTGTGTGTGTGTGTGTGTGTGTGTGTGTGTGTGTGTGTGTGTGTGTGTGTGTGTGTGTGTGTGTGTGTGTGTGTGTGTGTGTACTTCTGATGGCTGTCATCATCTATGGTTCCAGTGCATAGCCAACATCCCCCAGTAAATGGCCCTGTGGGATGTCTCCCCCCCAGCAAACATCTGATACAGCTGTGATTTGTGCCAGATATGGGAGTCATGATAACTGCTAGGGTTGCCAGCACACATATTCAAGATTATTCCCTGGGCACTGCACACAACTTGGCAGTTGATGGAGCTGCATCCCTTGTGGATAATGTAGATTCTACCCTGCTCACTAGATGGTGCCATGGTGTGTACATGGGTGCAATCTATGACACCCAGTACTTCAGGGTAGTGTGCTACAGGGTAGAACTGTTGCATATTGCTAGCCCTCTCCTCAAAACTATGGAGAAGGCATATGTGCTCACTGGCATGTGTAAGTGTAGCATCCAGGAATTAGTGGAGAATCCTGGATGCTGATGCCTGTGATACACCAATCATGTCCGCAGTTGGTGTTTAAAAAGTACCTGTAGCTAATAATCTTAGGGCTACACATACCTTAGTTTTCACTGGGATGGGTTCCCCTTGATTGGCTCTGACTCTGAGTTGAGGGCTGCAGAGCTCACAGAGTTCTTATAAGGTGTCCCTGTCCAGCCTGTAGCACTCTACAATATCCAGCTCATGTAGCATCTGATGTTACCTTTGGCCTGAACACTCTTCTCCTTCTTGGCCTAGGCCTTTTGTCATCAGTACCAGCAGCACTGACTTCCGCCTCTAGCACATGCAGATGTAGAATAGCTGCAGTTACAATTTCCTTGTCTGTACTCCATTGGTATTGAGGTATAAAGGAAAACAAGAATGGAGGTTACATGGGTGCTTTATAGCATTTAGAATAGCTGCACCATGTTTGACTGTTTCACGAAAATGGAGTTCACCTGCTTATACTGTAATTAGCATTTATTACACACACCTGCTCCTGCTGTTTGTTCATCATTTGTGCTAGGTGCACTTCTGTGCATTCCTGTGCAGTTATGCAGAAATAAATCAAGCATAGCAAAATTGTAATTACATTCCTCCATTCCCATGATATCGTGCAAACATTCAGTATAAAAAGGAAAGCTTGCTCACCCTGTACTCAAACCTAGGTCCTTCTGAACTCTAGCCCTAAATATACATGTGGTGCCACAGGGCTATTTACAAGACAAGCACATTAAAAGCTGACATTCATTCCTCCATTGTGTGATAGTGCGAGCACAAACAAGGACATTAAAAAATGTACAAAAATTATTCGAAACAGAGAAAATTCTGAGGATATAGCTTGCACACCTTCATCCTCCACAGACTGACGTATACAACTTTGAAAATGTAACCTGACACCCCCCCATGTCATCACCCACTGTTGACATTCATTGAAAACAAAAACACCATGGAAGTGCCTATACAGAGTGAACAACTCTACAAGGTTACTCATTTTTGGGATTCAGCAATACCAATGAGTATTTTACCTAATTTGCATCGTCACTGTGCTGACAGTCTGGAATCTACATGGTTAGTAGGTGTGTCAGTGGAGAAACTGCATGGGAGCACAGTAGCAGCCTGCATTATGTACAATTACATTTTCTTTTGGGGTGGGGGAGCAAAGATGTATTTATGTCATGGCTCTTACAAATGTATTTTTTATTTTATTAGTGTGATATTGCAGCATCCACATTGTGTAATTAGGTCATAATATATATGGGGTAACATGATAAGGTTATTTCTTTACAAAATGTAAGAGCTTTTAGTTGCTCTTTGTTCCTTGTAGACTCCTTTCCGTGGCTGTATTTGGAAAGTTTCTGAATACACGGCCAACATGAACACAGAGTCTACATGGTTACTTTAGAAGTTGCTGAATCACTCCACTGTGCTGATTTGCTTCATTAGCATAAAATTCAGCTACTTATGCTGTAATTTGCATGCCGTGGAAGTTTATGTATTTGCGCGCGAGTGTGTGCCTCTGCACGGAGTTTACTGAATCAAAAACTTGCTGTGCCACTGTCCGCATCTTGTCACGATGCACACACACTAAAAATTATCATGTAGACTTTCACAAATCCCCTCACTGTTTTAAACATCTCAAATCTTTTAGAAGCAATTTCATTGAATTTTGCCTTGGGTCCATTGTCAATATACATGTAAAACAATTTTTTATCCTTCTCCTGATGTGCTTTCTACATTTATATCATCAGTCTTAACACTAACACTTTTAAAGCTACAAACTTTCAATATGGTGGTTGACTAACAGTTGGATTAGAGCTCTCCTGATAACTGAGAAACTGTTTAAAAATAGTAAAAGTTTTCAGTTTGGGTAAAATTCAGTTACTGGCTAGCATAGCTCTCAACTATCCAGATTTTCACAGAATGTCTAGATTTTTGCCTCATATTTTTGGTTTGTTCCTCATAAAATGTGTGGTTTTCTGGCAAATCACTGGGATGATCTGTTGATTGAGGTCACTAAATAATAATCTACATTTGAGTTCCAGACTTCATATCCTTCAGAAAAATACACGCTAACACAAATCCTGTTATTATAAAAACTTTCTAAGTTTATAAGAGCAATATTTAAAATCTCTCTCTATTTTCGGACCTTTGTCTCACCATTATGACAGGCTGTATCCAGGTTTCTTGTAATAAGAGGTTGAGAGGTATGCAGTGGCTAGTAAGAACACTATATGAATGCCAGCAAAGAAGAAACTGGAATAAAATAAAGGATTATCAGCAGAAAAGAAGCAAAAAAAATATATATCCCTGGTTGGGAAGACCCTCACAGCTGTTCAACAAAAAAGCTGAAAGTTACAGCTTTAGTACTGGAGATAGCTTCCAGTATTTTACAGAAAAAAATTATCAAATATACTTGGAGGTATCTAAAATAAGTGTGACACTAAGGTAACATACAAAGTCAAAGACAAAAGGCTGGATAAAGTAAAAGACATTTTAAGAAATCCTTCAGATGAGCTGATAAAACTACAGAAATCAACGACTGGCATGAAGAAATATGGGTTAAAATTAAGCTTTTCAAGAACTGTTTAAAAATAGAGTTAGGGGACAGAGCACACATAGCAAACCAGTGATTTTTTGCTATATCAGAAACAGTAGAAGTAGAAAGCATTAATTTTAAGATTATACAAATAAGCAATTAGACAGGTGTTCCACAGCAGGATTTCTTAACTGAGAAGGTACATTATATGTATGCTCCAAACCTGGCCACCAGAAAGCATATGAGATCTGTATTAGTAGATATGCAGACATACTGACAAAAAAGTTGTTCTGATGCAACTGCGGCATAAGGGAGGAGTATAAAAAAACTGTGGATTCTGAATTGTTTCTAGAGTATGACAATTCACTTTACATTAGGCAGAACAGGAGCAAGTTTATCCTAGCAATCAGGGATCACCAAGATGCAGGTGTGAGATTCAAGTTGCTATATCCAGCTGTCTTCAGAGTATTTATTTCCTGGGAAATCAGGTATGCTTTTATATGCAAAACACGCTACAGAGGAAATAAAAACTTATATATATATATATATATATATATATATATATATACACACACACACACACATATAAATATATATATATATATATATATATATATATATATATATATATATATATATATATATATTTACTATTAAAATCTCACACCTGCAATGCATGAGTGTTCATATTTCTGACCCAAAATGTCAGAAATCAAATTTACGACCATGAACATGACCAAAAGAGGTATTTTAGGAAATGTAGTATTTCAGGAATGTCGACTTTAATGAAAATACACAAAAAAGTGAAGCAAGGCACCAAAATGTAACTGGAATCCACAATGCAGGTACCTCAGAAAACAGAAAATACGAGGTGACTTGAAAATAATTTTTAATGCACAATCCACAGACTTTACTCACTACATAAACACATACATGCACTTGTAGGACCAGCGTTTTTGTCTCTCCTCATAAAGACTTCATCAAATGACCTTGAATCCTAGTTTACCATTTATATACTCCCTCACTTGTGTAAATAAACCAATCACATTATCTAATAAATAATATAAAATTATTTAAACCAATCACTTCCTCTCCTTTTCCCATATAAAAGAGTATACAAAGAAGGTTTAAAAGACCATTAAATGTCATATATTGCACACAATTGTTTGTAAATAAATAATGAATAATAAGGTTAAAACATTTCCTTAAAAACATATTATTGCATAAATACATTCATTAAATCATCATCATCCTCTTTCGGCTGTTCTCGTTAGGGGTCGCCACAGCAGATCACCTGTTTCCATTTCTTCCTGTCCTCTGCATGTTACTCTGTCACACCAACCACCTGCATGTCCTCTCGCATCCATAAACATCCATAAACATTATCTTAGGCCTTCCTCTTTTCCTGTTACCTGCTAGCTTCATCCTTAGCATCTTTTTCCCAATATACTCAGCATCCCTCCTCAGCACATGTTCAAACCAATGTAATCGTGCCTCTCTGGCTTTGTCTCCAAACCTTCCAACCTGGGCTGACCCTCTAATATACTTATTTCTAATCCTGTCCACCCTCGTCACACCCAGTGCAAATCTTAACATCTTTAATTCTGCCACATCCAGCTCAAACTCCTGCCTTTTTGTCAATGCCACTGTCTCCAACCCATATAACATAGCTGGTCTCACTACCCTCTTGTAGACCTTCCCTTTCACTCTTACAGGTACTCGTCTGTCACAAATCACTCCTGACACTCTTCTCCACCCACTCCATCCTGCCTGTACTCTCTTCTTCACCTCTCTTCCACACTCACCGTTACTCTGAACTATTGACCCCAAGTATTTAAATTCATCCACTTTCACCACCTCGACTCCTTCCATCCTCACCATTCCTCTATCTTTCCTCTCATTCACACACATATATTCTGTCTTAGTCCTGCTGACCTTCACTCCTCTTCTCTCTAAAGCATGTCTCCATCTCTCCAGGATCTCCTCCACCTGTTCCCTACTCTCACTACAGATAACAATGTCATCTGCAAAAATCATAGTCCACGGGGACTTCTGTCTGATCTCGTCTGTCAACCTGTCCATCACCACTGCAAATAATAAAGGGCTCAGAGCTGATTCTTGATGTAACCCCACCTCCACCTTAAATGCATCCGTCACTCCCACCGCAGATCTCACCGCTATCACACTACCCTTGTACATATCCTGTACCACTCTTACATACTTTTCTGACACTCCTGACTTCCTCATACAATACCACAACTCCTCTCTAGGCACCCTGTCTTATGCTTTCTCTAAGTCTACAAAAACACAATGCAAGTCCTTCCGACATTCTCTGTACTTCTCCATCAACACTCTCAGAGCAAAGATTGCATCTGTTGTGCTCTTTCCTGGCATGAAACCATACTGCTGATCACTAATCATCACGTCCCTTCTTAACCTTGCTTCCACTACTCTTTCCCATAACTTCATGCTGTGACTGATCAATTTTATCCCTCTGTAGTTACTACCAAAACTCTTTTTCTTCATTCCTCAGGCATCCTCTCACTTTCCAAGATTTCATTAAACAATCTGGTAAAAAACTCCACTGCCATTTCACCTAAACACCTCCATGCTTCCACAGGTATGTCATCTGGGCCAACAGCCTTTCCATTCTTCATTCTCTTCATAGCTATCCTTACTTCCTCCTTGCTAATCCATTGTACTTCATAATTCACTATCCCTACATCATCCAACCTTCTCTCCCTCTCATTCTCTTCATTCATCAACCCCTCAAAGTACTCTTTCCATCTCCTCAACACACTCTCCTCACTTGTGAGTATGTTTCCCTCATTATCCTTTATCACCTTTACCTGCTGCACATCTTTCCTAGCTTGGTCCCTCTGTCTAGCCAATCGGTACAGGTCCTTTTCTCCCTCCTTATTGTCCAACCTTTCATACAACTCTTCATATGCCTTATCCTTAGCCTTCACCACCTCTCTCTTTGCCATGCACCTCATCTCCTTATACTCCTGTCTACTTTCTTCATCTCTCTGACAATACCACTTCTTCTTTGCCAACCTCTTTCTCTGTATACTCTCCTGTACTTCCTCATTCCACCACCATGACTCCTTGTCGTCCTTCCTCTGTCCAGATGTGATACCAAGCACCTTTCTAGCCGTCTCCCTCACTAGCTCTGATGTAGTTACCAGCTATCTGGTAACTCTTCAGTGCCACCCAGTGCCTACCTTAACTCATCCCTGAACTCCACCTCACAATTACCCTTTTTCAATTTCCACCACTTGATCCTTGGTGTTGCCCTCACACTCCTCCTCTTCTTGATAACCAACATCATCCTACAAACCACTATCCTATGCTGCCTAACGACACTTTCTCCGGTCACCACTTTACAGTCTCCAATCTCCTTCAAACTGGCCCTCCTACATAAGATATAATCCACCTGTGTGCATCGTCCCCTACTCTTGTATGTCACCCTATGCTCCTCCCTCTTGTTAAAATACGTATTCACCACAGCCATGTCCATCCTTTTTGCAAAATCCACTACCATCTGACCTTCTGCATTCCTTTGTTTAACACCATACCTACCCATCACTACCTCACCCCCTCTGTTTCCTTCACCAACATGCCCATTGAAATCTGCTCCAATCACCACTCTCTCACCCTTGGGTACAGTCATCACCACTTCGTCCAAGTCACTCCAAAATTTTTCTTTCTCATCCATTGCACACCCAACTTGTGGAGCATATGCACTAACAACATTCATCATTACACCATCAATTTCCAGCTTCATAAACATCACTCTATCCGACACTCTTTTCACCTCCAAAACACTCTCATCATACTGTTCCTTCAGAATAACTCCTACGCCATTTTTCCTCCCATCCACACCATGATAAAAGAATTTGAACCCACCTCCGATACACCTAGCATTACTCCCCTTCCATCTGGTCTCTTGCACACACAATATACCAACCTTCCTTCTGTCCATCATATCAGCTAGCTCTCTTCCTATACCAGTCATACTGCCAACATTCAAAGTTCCAACCCTCACTACCACAATCCTAGCCTTTCTCCTCACCTCCTGCTTTCGGCCATGTCTTCCGCCTCTTCTCCTCCTTCAGCCAACAGTAGCCCAATTTCTGCCAGCACCCTGTAGGCTAACAGTACTGGTGGCGGTCGTTGTTAACCCGGGCCTCGACTGATCCGGTATACATATTTTTCTTGGTGACTGCATGAAATGTTTTGGCGAAGTTTTACACCGGATGCCCTTCCTGACGCAACCCTTCCCATTTATCCGGGCTTGGGGTCGGCACAAAGAAATGCACTGGCTTGTGCATGCCCAGTGGCTGGGTTAAATACAATCATTAAATACTTTCATTAAAATACAAAAGTCTTTGTTGTGTCTTTCGGCTTTTCCTGATTAGGGGTCGCCACAGTGGAACTCTAGTCTGCTAATGATTGGCAGTTGATTTTTATGTGCCGAGTTGCCAGCCCTGACGCACAACCTTCAACGAAGGTACACCCATTCACGTATGTCTCCACGCAGAAGATGCTCTAGCTGAGAATCGAACCAGACAGCATCTTACTGTGAGGTGACAACGCTACTGCAGCACCACCACCGCGGATCATTAAAGTACAAAAGTAAAACCTATTAAACTTGCTCAAATGTCATAAAAAGCAATGATGTTCTTCGTCTTCCCTTGCTGCAGTCCTGACAATTGGGTATAGTCCGCGTCCCAGTCGGCCCGAATACCAGAGTATAAGGCTGACGTCGGTCATGGCGCCTTAGACTGACGTCAGTACGTCAGGGTACTAATGCGCATGACCGACGTCATTTCCTCAGTCTTTTTTGCCGCATGGTCCGATGCAGAAGCAATTTTGCGAGTGCAGGTTGGCGTTCTGAGATTTTCCGAAATCGGAGTTTCAGACCGAATACAGAGTTGGCTAAGTAACCCCGTTAGAACATTTTGTTTTTTCTTGCCTCAGTATTTAACCGGATGTCAGAAAAAGTGAATAACTGTATTTCTTGTGGGAAGCAGATACCGCATAGGGATTATCATACATTGTGTATACCTTGTTTAGGGCCTGAGCACGGCGTTGTTGGTTGCCGCTCTTGTGCTAGATTTAACAAGCGCACTATTAAGAGGAGGCTTGATTGTGCTAGGTTAGTGTTTGGGAAGCGTTGTAATTATACTATGCCGTCGGATGATCCGACGCCTGCTTCATCTAAGCGCAAGGACAAAACAGTGAAGTCTAGGGGTGAGGAACCGGCAGTCCCGGACGTCGGTCCTTTAGAAGGCTCAGGGGAGCCAGAGGTTTTGCCAGGAGTCTCTATGGAGTCTCAGGCAGATACTTTACTGTTACAGGATGTGCCCTCTCAGGAGGTAGGCCAGGCTGAGGGGGCTTCTCAGGTAACTGTTCTTCCCTCTCTTCCCAAGGTACTTAGGGCCTCTCCTTCTGTTGCCAAAGCTTCTTTTAGAGGAAGGCCAAGTTCAGCTTCTGTAGGGGCTTCTCCTAGCATTTCGGGCTCTGTGCCTAAGAAACATATGCTTAAAATGGCAGAAGATTTGATTACTCTGATTAGAGGTTCTATGCCCCCACCGGATAAGAGGCCTAGGGTGGAACAGGAGTTTGATAGTTTTGAACAGTGTTCAGAGGCTTCAGAGTCTTCTGTGGAAGACTTGCAAGAGTTTCCTACTTATTCTGATTCTGATGTGGATGATTCCACTCCTTCAGCTTCTCCTCCTGAGGATTTTTCATTTTCAGAGACTCTTCACTCCATGAGGGAGCACTTTAAATGGGAAGGCCAAGATTACTCTGACTCCAGAAAAAGGCTTAGGGAATTCTTGTGTTTGCCCCAGCATAGGCCCTTAGGTGTTCCTCCTGTGTTGAATGTGGTGGAGGATGTTTTGCAGAGGCTTCTCTGAACCCTGATTCCTTGCCTCCTGCTCCTGTTAAGCCTGATAGGTATTATAGGGTGCCCAAGCTCATAAGTATTTGTTTAAGAGTCCCAGGGCGGACCCAGAAACTGTTTCTCAGGGGCCTAAAGGTGTTAAAGCTTCTGTGGTTAAAAATCCTGTACCCTCTGATAAAGAGGCAAGGGCTTTGGATAGGTGGGGTAAGAAAGTATATACTTCTTCCACTCTAGCCATGAGGGCGTTGAATTGTCAATTTCATATGCTGAAATATCAGAATTATCTCCTTTCACAATTGAAATCTAAGGTGGATGCTTTGGCGGAAGGTATTGAGTGTAAAGAATTGCTGGATTTGGTTCATGTGTCTGAACAAGTGGGTAAGCATTCTTTGCAGTGTGGTTTTGATGCTGTTCAGGCCTCCTCGAGGGTGGCTGCTACTAGTTCTGTTCTTCGCAGACATGCATGGTTGAAGGATCAGA
Organism: Protopterus annectens; assembly: GCF_019279795.1. Lineage (NCBI taxonomy): Eukaryota > Metazoa > Chordata > Ceratodontiformes > Protopteridae > Protopterus > Protopterus annectens. The sequence goes on from NC_056725.1 coordinate 1,390,218,943, forward strand.
ATTTAGCTGAGCATGTTAAGACCAGGATTTTGGATGCTCCTTTACAGTCTGATGTGTTGTTTGGACCGCCTGTGGAAGCAGTTTTAAAGAAAATGGAGGACAAAGCTAAGTCTATGCAGACTGTTAAAGATTTTTGCAGGTGCAGCCTCCAAGTTTAGTAGAAATTGGCCTGCTAAGGGGTGGACATATCCTGCTTATGGTTCCCAGTCTAGGGGTAGGTCTAGGCGTGGTAGGGGCAGGGCTCAAGGTTCGTTTAGGCCTAGATCAGACAGTTCACCTGCTCAGACTTCTGGTGAGGGCAGGGGTCAGTCCTTTCGTAAGCAGAACCAATGACCTGCCTTTTCAGCTGCCAGTGGACTCTCGTCTGGCAGCTCCTTTGGGAGGAAGATTGTCTCTTTTCAAAGAAAATTGGGATTTAATCACTCAAGACAGATGGGTGCTGGATATCATTCATCACGGGTACAGATTTTATTTCCACACAATGCCCCTTTCAAAGGCATGCCAGATGTTCCTCCTCCACAAAGAAAAGAGGCTCACAAGCAAGTTTCTCAGTTACTCCAGATAGGGGCTATTCAGCCAGTCCCTGTGTCAGAAAGGGGCTTGGATTTTATTCTCGCCTGTTCCTAGTGCCAAAGAAGGGGAACACGTGGAGACCAATTTTGGATTTATCTATCCTCAACACTTATCTGGACATTCCCAAGTTCAAGATGTTGACGTTACAGCAACTGTTACCTCTGCTGGGCAAGGATCACTGGATGGTAACTTTGGATCTCAAGGAAGCTTACCTTCATGTGCCCATAAGGCTAAGTTGCAGAAAGTATCTGCGGTTTCGAACTGGAGATTTTCATTATCAGTTCTCTGCATTGCCCTTTGGCTTATCTACTGCCCAGAGTATTCACAAAGGTTCTGGCTCCAGTGATAGCTTACTTCAGGCTTCAAGGCATTCAAATTTATCCTTACTTGGACGACTGCCTGATTCTGGCTCAAGAAAAGGAACACCTTCTACAGCATCTGGAATATGTCATAGCAGTGCTAAGATGCCTAGGGTATTCTGTGAACGAAATAAAGTCCAGTCTAGTACCCTCTCAAGACATGTGCTTTCTGGGTGTGAGACTGAATACAGCAGCCCAGATGGCCTTTTAACCCCGGACAAACAAAAGAGTCTGTCACTTTACTTCCATCAACTATCTCATCAGTCCGTGCTGACTGCAAGGACAGTCCTTCAAGCATTAGGGTTCATGGCATCTTGTATTCTGGTGCTTCCCAATGCCAAACTGCATATGAGGAAGCTGCAATGGTATCTCAAAATGTATGGACACAGCACTGCCAAGATTTGGACACTGTCATTCAAATAATACCTTGCCTTCAAAAGGAATTTTTGTGGTGGGCTCAGGAATGTCACCTAAACAAGGGACTCTCTGTGACCCGGCCAGAGGCGAGTCAGATTTTAACGACAGATGCCTCAGACACTGCTTGGGAGCTCATCTAAATGGAAAGTGGATACAAGACAAGTGGCCTGCCAGACTACAGCATCTACATATCAACATGAAGGAGATGTTAGCAGTCCAGTTTGCATTGATGGCGTTCAAGGAGTTACTTCTTCCAGGGCAGGTGTTGATTCTGACAGACAACACAACTGTCATGTGGTACATCAACAAGCAAGGGGAACACATTCTTATCCTCTATGCAGGCAAGCAATGATTTTATGGGAGACTGCGTTAAGCCTGCAACTGACTCTTCAGGCAAGGTTTCTGCCAGGAGCACAGAACTCCCTAGCAGATGTATTAAGCAGACAAATCATGGATCCCCACGAGTGGAAACTGGATCTTCATGTATTTCAGAAATTGACAGTGTCATGGGGAACTCCAGAC